>NC_045171.1:447500-457500 GCF_900700415.2 Clupea harengus | reverse complement strand
GGTCACATGACTGCTGGGTGTGCAGACCCGAGGGAGTTAAACCGACTCGGATTCAACTCGGGGTTATCAAGGTTATCAGGGTTAACAAACTCTGATTGCCCAACTTGCCGTTAAATCTGTTAAATGGTCGGCTACTACGACGTGATTAAGATATCAGTCGACTCAGTGTTACTTATCTGGAGTAAAAGGGGCACATGCAGGCCAAGTTTATGACTAATGGCTTGCACATTGTTTTTTTTCACTAGAGGAATGCACTACAATCATTTGTGGCTAGGATAATTATCCTAACTCGAAACTATTAATTTGTGGAGTGGCGCAACTTAGTGAATAATGTTCAAAGCAAAAATCTAGCACTTCACTCGCCAATAGGGTGACCAGATTTGAGTTTGTGAAAAAGAGGACACTTCGTCGGTAATGAGAGTTCTCTCTACAGTCAGAGCTCGCGCAAGAAGGTGGAACATAAGGGAGATACCCTTTCCAAAACTTGTAAGGACGTAATAACTAGTTTGTGAAAGACCCAGAGAAACACAAATATCTGACGAGGCAAAATCCCGGACGATTTTGGAATCCCTGCCGGACGCATTTTTTAGGTGCGGACAACATTACAATAATAACCCTGGACAGGACCAATGATTCCACCATAAGTAGTACTATGCATTTGGAAAATTGTAATACTGAAATTAACAGTATTTTGCAGAATGTTGCAATGTGCTTGTGTCATTTACAGGAATTCAATGTGCAGGGTTGGAGGCATTTAACATTTTCAGTTGAGAAATCAAACCACTTGTCAATGTCTGCAATGCCATAGAATCATAGAACGTCACAAAGTCCTGTTGCTGCTTGGACCTTTGTGACCTTTGACCTTTGGACCTTTGTGCCGACACCTTGTTTGTCCATCAGCTGCTCCGAAAAAGCTGCCCTGTTTCCGCTGAAGCATATTCTTTTTGATCTTGTAAATATCTGTGATGTAGAGAGCATATTCTTCTTGATCTTGTAAACTTGTAAATATCTGTGATGTAGAGAGCATATTCTTTTGATCTTGTAAACTTGTAAATATCTGTGATGTAGAGAGCATATTCTTTTTGATCTTGTAAACTTGTAAATATCTGTGATGTAGAGAGCATATTCTTTTGATCTTGTAAACTTGTAAATATCTGTGATGTAGAGAGCATATTCTTTTTGATCTTGTAAACTTGTAAATATCTGTGATGTAGAGAGCATATTCTTTTTGATCTTGTAAACTTGTAAATATCTGTGATGTAGAGAGCATATTCTTTTTGATCTTGTAAACTTGTAAATATCTGTGATGTAGAGAGCATATTCTTTTTGATCTTGTAAACTTGTAAATATCTGTGATGTAGAGAGCATATTCTTTTTGATCTTGTAAACTTGTAAATATCTGTGATGTAGAGCTATGTTTCCTCCAGCTTGTTTTCGAGTTAGTCACCCCACAGTGGAACAGTCTCAGTAGCTCCTCCAGTTTTTTCTTCATCCTCAGACATCCTCTTCATCAGTGCCACAGGACGGGTCTCCCCGCAGCTCCTCCAGTTTCTTCTTCATCCTCAGACATCCTCTTCTTCATCCTCGGACATCCTCTTCATCAGTGCCACAGGACGGGTCCCCCCGAGGGACCTGGAGGATGAAGTCAGAGCTGGCCAGCTTTGCAGCAGGGTCGCATCGACAGCTGGAGGAAGAGAGGGCCGTTGTGTGCAAACATGACACAGACTTTCACAGTCACACCACTCAATGAACTCGATGTCCACAAAGGCAAAAAATGCACACAGTTACTCTCTCTTTGGGGTGCAGATAGAATGAGAAGTGGCTGGAGATCTTTAAAACAACGGACTCAATGTCCACTGACAGCAGATCACAGACCTGCTTGCAGGTGTTACGACCTGATCACAGACATGCTTGCAGGTGTTACGACCTGATCACAGACATGCTTGCACGTGTTATGACCTGATCACTAGCTGCTCGCATTAAGTTCAAGTCACTTATGCTTGCCTACAGAGTGCTTGCTGGTTCTGCTCCCACCTACCTAAATGCTCTTGTAAGGGCAAATGTTACACCCAGGACGCTGCGCTCGTCTAGTGAGCGTCGTTTGGCACTGCCGTCTGTGCAAGCACGGCAATCCAGACTATTCTCATTTGTAGTTCCACGTTGGTGGAACGAACTGCCTAGTACTACCAGAGCAGGGGCGTCCCTCTCTACCTTCAAGAAGCTTTTGAAGACCCAACTCTTCAGAGAGCACTTCCCTTCCTAACTGGCACCTGCGCTTAACTTGCACTTCAGCAGTTACATTCCTGCACTTCTTTTTCCTTGTTTCTAGGTCGTTGTTTTCTAATTCTCATGTAAAGTAGTATTTATTGTTACACCATGCTTTTTATTGCTCTTAGCTTGACTGTTCTCTCCCTTGTACGTCGCTTTGGACAAAAGCGTCTGCTAAACGTTTGCCATGTGCAGATTCATCACTGTCAAGTCAAGTCACTTACACTGCACTCCATCAGAGACAGAGAAATATCTCTGCACTGGAAACATTTTTGTATTTCCCTTGTTTGATATATTTCTCGATGGCAACTGAGACATACGCAAGCTCACCTTTGGTTCGCGGACAGGTCATCCTGTCTAAATATCCCGTACTGTTTTTGATCCTAAAACAATTATTGTAATCATCTTAGCTTTCGTTCTTCCCATGTGCATCTTCTTCACAACATTTGAGTCCTGAAACCAACCACCGCTGAGTTTAACAAGATAGGTGGCGCTCTTGTAGCTGAGTCCATGTTAAACCATAGGGTACACAAATGAGGTGTCACTTGCTGCGGTCTTGTCATTTTCTGCAGTAGATGTCACAAGGAGCACTGGTGCTGCCTGCACCTGAAGCTAGTGAGGCCTGCTTGTGCATTTCAGTGGGACGCATGGCGAGATAGATCATTCTCACCTCCCTGGCCAGTTGAAAATACCCGACGGTATAAAGTGCAGGAGACTTGAGACTCTGACTCTGAATCCCTCACACACTTAACCGTTGTATCTCTTGTATCTGTTGTATCCGTTGTAGCTGTTGAATCTGTTGTATCTGATGTATCTGTTGTAGCTGCTGTAGCTGTTGTATCTGTAGCTGTAGTGTCCGTTGTAGCGGTTGTATCTGTTGAATCTGTTGAATCTGTTGTAGCTGTTGTAGCTGTTGTATCTGATGTATCTGTTGTAGCTGCTGTAGCTGTTGTATCTGTAGCTGTAGTGTCCGTTGTAGCGGTTGTAGCGGTTGTAGCTGTTGTATCTGCACAGTCTTCTTTATTGCAGGCTTATCCATATTTGCACAAACCGATCAAACGACACCAGACATCAGCAGAACTTTGGTGCCAGTGTTGCCAGAACCTTCTTCCCAGCAGTCCCTGGTGTTTCTGAAAGTCGCTAGATATTATGATGACATCATTTATGATGTAAATATGTCCACTTCGCATACATCACGCAGTCTCACGTTGCAAGACAAGGTTAATTTTCATCACGCGCTGATGAGAACTCATTATCCACTCAAATCCATTACATTTAAAATATTCACAATACATAAATATTTGCAGCTCTCTCTACTCTCTACCGATTTTCCAAAACTCCGTGCAGATGGGTGGGAATATTGGGAATGCTGAAAACAAGTGTTCATGAATTTATCGGCACATTATCGTGACACAACTGCAGAGTTAAAGGTGACGGTAGGTTCTATGAATGAATCCCATGGAGTTACAGCGATTGACACAAATGTGAACTTTTAAGTTGCTCCATGACTGCCACCACGGAGTCCCATTCTGGGAACAACTTCTTCCATTTAAGTCACCAGTGACACACACACACACACACACACACACACACACACACACACACACAAACACACACACACAGACACAGACACAGACATAGACACACGCACACGCACGCACGCACGCACGCACGCACGCACGCACGCACACAAAACACACACACACACACACACACACACACAGACTCAGACTCAGAGCTGTGTGTGTGTGTGTGTGTGTGTGTTCACCATGACCCTGCTGCTTGTCTCTGTCATTCACGTGTCTTCCCCTTTACCCTCCAGTATGTACAGTACTTCTTCATGTAAATCCTCATACCCAAAGCAGGAGAGATAGATAAGAGAGAGATAGAGATAGATAAATGTAATATTTTCATTGTGCATTGTCAGTCAGAAGAGGTCTCCTCTCCTGGCACAGAGGGTGATTGTAGATAGCTATGGTACGGTCCTTATTGCACAAGATGAGTTATGCAAAATAATCAAGTAAGATAAGCCTCTCAATCCTACCCCTCCCTAAACGAAGAGAATACACTTCCTAAGGCAGTGCCTCTGTGCGGAGAGGGGCTCCAACTTAGAGAAAGTAACCTGTGATTTGTTACTATTTTAATCAATTTGCTTATATATCACGACCAATACAGAAAATAACCCCAAACAGTCAATTTGTTGAGCTACATAGAATATACCTACAAAGACCTTTTTATTTTCAGTGGCCTGACAATTCAATCACTTTGAATATTATTACTGTTTCTAAACTCTCTGGAGTCAGGTGCCAGGGTCAAGCACTTGGGTAATTCTGACGTGCTCTGATGGTTTTGATCATATAACTTCAACTTTTCAACAATCAACTTTAAACAGTGGTTGCAAAGTCAGATGTATTTGTACAAATTCAGTTACGATAATATTACTGTAATATATGAATACAATAATATATGTATACAACTGTAGAAAAGTTGAAATGTAGAAATCATTGAGAAATCTCCTTGTTTTTTTTAAGGTATTTTGTCACTCGAAGTAAAGTTAAATTGATCAGAAATATAGTCTAGACATTAATAAGGTTGCACATACAGATGATTGTAATGGCACAAAGGTGTCCAAAGGCCTTATGGCATTGCCAAGCAACTGTAGATATCTCCTAAAGAACAGTGCAAGCTGGTTCCATCAGGAGAAACAGAGAAGCAATCGGCCGAAATGCACAACTGTGCAGGAGGATACGAACATCACTGTCTAGTTTGATCACATTTGGTTTCAAGTTTGAGATGGAGAATTCCAGAAATGCTCACGCAAAGCCCTAATGCAAATATGTCTAACCATAACAGACTTGTTGACCTCACATCAATGGCAGACATGTCTAACCATAACAGACTTGTTGACCTCACATCAATGGCAGCTCTGACAGAGATATTTTATGACTCACTACAAGGGCTGGCCAAATTGAAATGTTCTATTACAGACTTGTACTTGCACCAAACCCTCTTTAACTTGTTGTGTTGGTCGTGTAATCATCTACTAGCTGTTCATGTATAAACCATAATACCTCTTTTTGTGTTGGTCGTGTAATCATCCACACACACACACACACACACACACACACACACACACACACACACACACACACACACACCTAACCCACTGCACTACAGCATGACATACGTGACTCTAGTGACTTTAGTGAGGGTCTCCAGATTCATAGTATACGTATCACTGGATATTCCGGGGGCCCAAGATGGTTGCAGCACTAGTTTATGTAATCCGATCTGTTTTCATACATTCTATCTCGTGACAGCTGTAGAATTTGGGCGTGTGTCACATGGTAAGGCAAGCAGGAAGACAAGCTTCCAATTAGGACCCGGAGACATATTTCTTTACATTGAAGTTTCTGTTTTACTACCTGTGTATTACTGCATTCATGCAAAGCATTAATATACTAAACTCAGTTATGGGACTCATTCATTAATACTAAATGAGGCTACCTCGCTAGCTACCCAGCTACTTACATATAATCTCTGCGTAAACTGGATAGGGTGAGAGAATGAAGGGTGGAGAAAAACAACACTGTGCAGAAGTCAAGTATTTTCAAAACTACACTTAGAGGTTAGAGCAGGGGTCTTCAACCTTTTTCAGCCCAAGGACCCCTTGGCTGAGAGAGACACTGAGCAGGGACCCCCACCCCCGCCGCCCCAAATTTGGGCCTGATATTCATATAATTTATTTGGAACTAAGTGTCAGTCACACACACACACTCCCCTACACATGTTTGAACAGAATTACAAATCATCTGTGACACACAACTCGTTTCAATTTATTCTGTTTATTATTGACATTTTTTCTCCCTTACAGTTAGCCATCACTCTGTATTCAATTAGGGAGGGACAAAGAATTGAGTAGCTTGAGAAGCTTAAGTATGGATGAAATATCTCATACCTAGTGAGAGATCTGACGTTTGAGAATTCATCATTCATGTCTTTGGCAACAACATTCTCCCTATGAAGCATGCAGTGCGTCATACATGGCTCTTGCACCGTCTGTGCACATCGCGACACATTTTGGCCTATATCATGTTCACGGAAAAAATTGTCGATCACTTTGAAAATCTCTGAACTTTTTTTACCTCCAGGCAGCTGCTTACAGAATAGAAATTCCTCCTGCATCTCATTTTGGTCGACAAATCACAAAAAAGCTAAAAGCTGAGCGTCGTTTGACACATCGGTGGATTCATCTAATTGTAGTGCAAAATAATCTGCCTTCGGGAGTTTTGCGACTAGTAGTGCCCTCACATCAGCTGCCAATTCATCAATAGGGCGGGCATTGGGATGCTTTTCAGTTTTTTTACGTACTCATCCTTCCCAAACATTGTTTTGCACATATCACTAGCTGTTGGCAATATTAAACTTTCCGCAATTATGTATGGCTGTTTGGTCTGAGCGACACGTAATGCAACTTGATAAGAGGCTTTTAAAGCTAGCTCGCACACTTTGGCTGATTGTCTCATCAAGGTCTGCTGGCCCTCAAAAGATTTTAAACGGGAAATATTAAATGTTTTTTTTCTTTCAAGTGAGCATGGGTTGTCTTTGAGTGTCGTTGCAGCTTTGATGGTTTCATAGTTTCGTTTGATAGCACGGAAGAGCAAACCACGCACACTGCTAATTCTTCACCATCGGTCTCTTTGTAGGTGAAGGCAAACTTCAGATAATTCTCTGAATATTTACGTGTCTTCTCCCGTTTGCGCTTTTGGCTGTTCATGGAAGGGGTGTTGGCATCCTCTGAAGGTAGATCATTTGAACCGCCATCAGTGGTGTCTGACTAGGAGCTTTTTGTTCCGAGAAATTACAAAACGATCAATTTATTTCAAATTGTTATGGTTATGGCAGGTAATCGTCTTTTGGCACCAGATAGCTAAATTAGCTAAAAGTGCATATGTTGCCATTATGATCAAATGATTGCGTATTTTTAAGGAATAGAAAGCAATTTTTACGTTCTGTTTATGTTTATGTAGTCTTTTGGACGTTTTTAATTTTTGGAAGAGGGAAAAAATGCTTCAGGTGAAATCATTTGGCGGACCCCCTGCAGTACCTCTGCGGACCCCCTGGGGGTCGCGGACCCCCGGTTGAAGACCTCTGGGTTAGAGGATAGAGGTTAGAGGTTAGCGGTTAGAGGTTAGCGGTTAGAGGTTTGAGGTTAGCGGTGACACCTGAGGTTAGAGGTTAGCGGTTAGCGGTGACACCTAAGGTTAGAGGTTAGAGGTTAGCGGTTAGCGGTTAGCGGTGACACCTGAGGTTAGAGGTTGAACTCTCACATGCTCTCACACACTCTCACATACTCTCACACACGCTCTCACACGCTCTCACACACTCTCACATACTCTCACACACGCTCTCACACGCTCTCACACACTCTCACACACTCTCATACTCTCGCACACTCTCGCACACTCGCACACACTCTCACACACTCGCACACTCTCGCACACTCTCGCACACTCGCACACACTCGCACACACTCGCACACACTCTCACACACTCTCACACACGCTCTCACACACTCTCACACACTCTCACACACGCTCTCACACGCTCTCACACACTCGCACACTCTCACACACTCTCACACACTCTCACACACTCTCACACACGCTCTCACACGCTCTCACACACTCTCACACACTCGCACACACTCGCACACACTCTCACACACTCTCACACACTCTCACACACTCTCACACTCGCACACACTCTCACACACGCTCTCACACGCTCTCACACGCTCTCACACGCTCTCACACACTCTCACACACGCTCTCACACACTCTCACACACTCTCACACACGCTCACACACGCTCTCACACGCTCTCACACACTCTCACATACTCTCACACACGCTCTCACACGCTCTCACACACTCTCACACACTCGCACACTCTCGCACACTCGCACACACTCTCACACACTCTCACACACTCTCACACTCTCACACACTCTCACACTCTCACACACTCACACACTCTCACGCACACTCTCACACACTCTCACACGCTCTCACACGCTCTCACACACTCTCACACACTCTCACACACTCTCTCACACTCTCACACACTCTCACACACTCTCACACACTCTCTCACACTCTCACACACACACACACACACTCTCACACACTCTCACACACTCTCACACACACACACACACACTCTCACACACTCTCACACACTCTCACACACTCTCACACACACACACACACACTCTCACACACTCTCACACACACACACACACACTCTCACACACTCTCACACACTCTCACACACACACACACACACTCTCACACACACACACAGAGCTATGTGCTTATCCATTTAGAAGTGCCAAGGGTCTTTACACCCATCCCGCCGATGGCCTAAAAAGGATGACGTGTGATTACTGGACCTACTCAGAGACAGTTCCTGTACTTTACTAACACACCATCAGAGTATAGTTGTATAGGGTGTGTGTGTGTGTGTGTGTGTGTGTGTGTGTGTGTGTGTGTGTGTGTGTGTGTGTGTGTGTGTACTAACACGCCATCAGAGTATAGTTGTATAGGTGTGTGTGTGTGTGTGTGTGTGTGTGTGTGTGTGTGTGTGTGTGTGTACTAACACGCCATCAGTATAGTTGTATAGGGTGTGTGTGTGTGTGTGTGTGTGTGTGTGTGTGTGTGTGTGTGTGTACTAACACGCCATCAGAGTATAGTTGTATAGGGTGTGTGTGTGTGTGTGTGTGTGTGTGTGTGTGTGTGTGTGTGTGTGTGTGTGTGTGTGTTGAGTGTGTGTGTGTGTGTGTGTTGTGTGTGTGTGTGTGTGTACTAACACGCCATCAGAGTTTAGTTCATCTGTTCATTACTAACACACACACACACACACACACACACACACACACACAAACACACACACACACACACACACAGACACAGACACAGACACAGACACACACACACACACACACACCAGAGTTTAGTTCCTATAGTTCATTACTAACACACACACACACACACACACACACACACACACACACACACACACACACACACACACCATCAGAGTTTAGTTCATCTGTTCATTACTAAACACACACACACACACACAGACACACACACACACACACTCACACACACACCACACAACACACACACGCCATCAGAGTTTAGTTCCTATAGTTCATTACTAACACACTCACACACACACACACACACAGACACACACACACACACACACACACACACACACACACACACACACACCACACACACGCCATCAGAGTTTAGTTCATCTGTTCATTACTAACACACACACACACACAGCATCAGAGTTTAGTTGTATAGGGTGTGTGTGTGTGTGTGTGTGTGTGTGTGTGTGTGTGTGTGTGTGTGGTGTGTGTGTGTGTGTGTGTGTGTGTGTGTTAGTAATGAACTATAGGAACTAAACTCTGGTGTGTGTGTGTGTGTGTGTGTGTGTGTGTGTGTGTGTGTGTACTAACACGCCATCAGAGTTTAGTTGTATAGGGTGTGTGTGTGTGTGTGTGAGTGTGTGTGTGTGTGTGTGTGTGTGTGTGTGTGTGTGTGAGTGTGTGTGTGTGTGGTGTGTGTGTGTGTGTGTGTGTGTGTGTGTGTGTGTGTGTGTTGTATAGGGTAGCAAAATCACACAAAAACGGTCAGCAGTTTTTTGTTGTTGT
>NC_045171.1:422500-425000 GCF_900700415.2 Clupea harengus | reverse complement strand
ACTCACCTCGAGCGCAATCCGACATCAATAAACCGTTAAATAAGAGGAACAATATCCATAACAATTCCATTCCAATTCACGTGTTGGATATCTGGAAAAAAGCGCATACAAAATTAGAGTTTCATAAAACAAATGCGTACACTTCTTAAAAGTTGTTGGTTTACATGTAGGCTGCTACAATTACTTCTAAATAAGTTTACAGCTATAATGAAAACATTAAGGATATAACTAAACAGTTATCAATATCTTAACAACACACAAACCATAAATATATAATATAGCGAAACTCCGTGATGATCGCTGTCTAATTGAGACATGCCTATGTGTTTTTCTACTAATTTACGACATCATGTAACGTTTCATATAGAGACATATTTAACAGAAAGTGCGTTCTGTAAGGTTCCTGGTCACCCCAAGACACTCTGCACCCCAAGTATTCAGCTACTCATATCTTTGAATGCAAAATATAAGCTACATCCTCCCAAAGGCACAGCCTACATTTGCGATATCTTACCAGTAATCGAGAATTAACCTGGAATTAGTCTCCGACCTCCACGGATTGCAGAGCGACCATGTTTACATCTTTCTTAAAAAACCGGACCGCTCAAGTGACAACACAGATGGATGTATTCCACACTTTAAACCACTACTTCCGTCAAATACATTAAAAGACTCCCGTTACAAAAAGGAGTCAAGGCAAGCCCGAGTCGGAATGAGCAGCAGGTCCGGCAGTAACACGCGGTCACGCACCACCGGTTGCAGTGGTTTCAGTGACAGTCTCTAGTCCTGAAGGCCCGCGGAATAACGTCCACTGCGGTTCGAAAGGCGAAGTGTCCAGCTTGTTCTTCTCCCAAAATTATAATCGTTTCCGAGGTTTGATTCGCAAGAACATCTATAACGAATACGCGCAAATAGATTTAACTCACACGACACACACACACACATACACACACACAGCTGATGTCCTGTTAAGACCACAATCGCTGAGGGGCATTCCAGACTGCCCGAAGGCAAAGTTTTAACCAATCACAGGGAGCCACTACAAAAGTAGATTTAACTCTTTCCCTATACATTAATAATGATTCTACTGGTAATAGCTTAATTGTTGTAGTCGCTTACTGGTAGTGGCAGCAGCTGTGTATGTTTGTTATTGATGGTGCTGCTATTATCAATGTATTGTTCTTTGTAATTAACAAACAAACGTAAAATCTTGAGCAGACATGCTAGGATACCTCTTCTCTGAGGGTCTGAGCACTCCAGCCAAAGCTTGGCATACTGGAACAGATGTCACTTCTCGACTCAAAATCTGCCGCCCTTTTTTTTACTCAATTTAGGTTTTAAAAGGAAGGCCTACCCATGGTAGGGCCTCTGATGTAATCATGAGATCAAGGAATCAGTATTGTTGACTCAGGAAATGGTATTATTATTATTATTGTTATTATTATTATTATTATTATTATTATTGGTGCCATTCTATTGATTCATCATCTACACCTATAACTCTGTTAAATGTCTACGTAAAAAAAGAAAAAGAGAAAGAGAAATGGCAACAGAAGAGAAAGTGAATCATTATATTTCATGAACAGAACTTGTCTTCCTGGATAAAGGTTGTTTAGGTTGTTGGCCATTGGGTTGAGGCCAGGTCACGCAGGTGGCCTATCTCCAGAGAGTGTTACCACATGAGGTCATAGGTCAATAGGAATGCGTCACTCCAAGTTTTTAACATTGAAGTTCTAAAAATAATGACAAATGAGATTAAATTGGGTCCAGTCTGAGCAGACCTTTAGTTTAGGGTAAGGATTAGGGTTAGTTTAAGCTACTCTATGATACTTCTCAATAGAGGAAACTTTCCACACTGTCAGCATGGACAAGCTAGGCCTGCCACTCAAGCTAGGCCTGCCACTCAAAATAAGTAGTAATTTCCAGCCGGGTAATCATTTCAGTGTGGCTGATTGAAGCCATTACATTGTGCAACATAAAATTCAGTCATCACTTCATATATAGAGAGATATTTGTCTGTAATTCAAAAGCTGCTGCTAATAATTTCAATACATTTATTTGGTAACATGCAGGCCTAAATCTCATCTGAATTTATCTCTCATCTCAAAAATGCTTTAAATATAACACTCTCTTTTGAATGCAGTGTACACAAGAACCCAAAACAGATTGCCCTCATTCTCCCTCTACATGGAGATGTCTAACCAGAGTTATTAGTTCAAGGTAAGTTACAAATTATGGCCAAATTTCAAACTTCTATTTCTCTCCTTTCCCCTAGCCTGTAGCGCCATCTACTGTTAGTAAGGCACCTGTGCATTGTCATGTGAAAAACAATTCACCAACATGTAAGTTGGTTTAACTAGCAATGATTGGGGCTAAGACTACGTGGGTGTGTGTGTGTGTGTGTGTGTGTGTGTGTGGGTGCTACTGGTGTGTATGTGGGGCTAAGACTACGTGGGTGTGTCATTTCCAGGATGAAATGGAAGGTCATGAGGTCATATGT
>NC_045171.1:357500-417500 GCF_900700415.2 Clupea harengus | reverse complement strand
TCCTTCATGATGATACACATGCATATTGAACTACCACCCCCAATCTCAAATGTTACAATACAACAATAACATGATGATTTATGAAACTTAAATGACACAAATCCATCACTCGTTCACCGTGAACATGGCTTGTCTTCAGCACGCAAAGATGAAACGGGGATGGCTTTCTTACCTCAGGATACGTATCGAAGCAGATTGGACAGCTCACTACACCTGGTTTAGACCTGCAAACAAGACACTGTCTTAAGACTGCCCTTTAAAACCAGGTTTAGACCTGCAAACAAGACACTGTCTTAAGACTGGTTTAGACCTGCAAACAAGACACTGTCTTAAGACTGCCCTTTAAACCTGGTTTAGACCTGCAAACAAGACACTGTCTTAAGACTGTTGCCCTTTAAACCTGGTTTAGACCTGCAAACAAGACACTGTCTTAAGACTGCCCTTTAAAACCAGGTTTAGACCTGCAAACAAGACACTGTCTTAAGACTGTTGCCCTTTAAACCTGGTTTAGACCTGCAAACAAGACACTGTCTTAAGACTGTTGCCCTTTAAACCTGGTTTAGACCTGCAAACAAGACACTGTCTTAAGACTGGTTTAGACCTGCAAACAAGACACTGTCTTAAGACTGGTTTAGACCTGCAAACAAGACACTGTCTTAAGACTGGTTTAGACCTGCAAACAAGACACTGTCTTAAGACTGTTATTGTTTTTGTTTGTTTTATTGTTTATTAAGGATCCCCATTAGTCTACACCATAGTGGAGACTATTCTTCCTGGGGTCCAGGCAAAAACTATTACAATACAATATAAATACATAAAATGCAGTACAGCATGATCAATTATCATAAAAACACAGACTTGTTGCCCTTTAAAAGCAGGCTTTGTTAGGATCACAACATTTGTATAGGATAGTTATCTGAAGAATTGATTAAGCAACTGATTGTCTCTTCATCCCTGTCTGTAAGCATAGTTTAGTTTTAAAACCAATCAAGTGTTGCAGCCACACTGCAATTTCCCTTTGGGGATCAATAAAGTTTCTCTCCCTTTCTCTCTCTCTCTCTCATCAATCAATCAATCAATCAATCAATCAATCAATAAATCAAGCGATAAATCTGGTGTTACCTTGAGCTGGTGTTCCTATGCGGAGAAGGAAATAATCTGGGTCTGAAGGCACGTGGGGAATCGTCTGCATCGCTCTGTAGACCTGCCAGGGTTAGGGTTAGATGAGTGAGAATCAGATTAACATGAAGAATCAGATTAAATCAGATTAACATTAAGAATCAGATTAAGTCAGATTAACATGAAGAATCAGATTAACATTAAGAATCAGATTAACTCTAAGATTTCTTGTGAAAAGGATTTGATTCAGAACACTTCTACAGGTGACCATATCCTAACTACAAATTTTCTTTAAAAAGTTTGAGATTTACTTCGATGATTAAATGAAGTTGTAATAATGAAAAGGATCTGTTTCAGAACAATTAAAGATGATTAAATGAAGTTGTAATAATGAAAAGGGATTGTATTACCTTCATCCACCAGCTGCATCAGATGGTGTTACACAATATGAAGAAAAAAAAAAGCCAGAGGGAACGTTGTTAGAAAGTGTCCAATATTGTGCATCGATTGCTATATTTGGTGTACCAAATGAGGAAACAAGCATGACCAAAGATAAGCTCAACATCATAGCATTTGTATCTTTGCTGGCACGAAGGCAGATCTTACTCCATTGGAAATCAGACATCCCACCTAGTGCAGCGCAATGGCTGAAAGATGTAATGTTATTTTTACATTTGGAGAAGATTACATTTGCAATTAGAGGCTCTGACAAATTCCAGGCAGTCTGCGGACCTCTATTGTCATACTTTAGTGGTCTTCAGGGACTCCCCAACACACTGAGTGATTAAGTCCAGAAGTCTACGTGGTCCGTAGGCTTGGGTCCACACTATACTGTTCAGCCCACTTAGCTTGGTTATAGTGTTTTGCCGGGTGCAACATGTTTGAGCTCTTAAGGTCATGCAGTTTCTAATAGAAAGTCTGTCTATTTATTTGTGTTTGAACTCTAAACAGGTGTATCAAAGACACCTAAACTGTCCGTGTGGTTGTTTTCTGTTATGGTGATTTATCTATGTCCAGCAAGGGTGGGGGGAGGGTGGGAGTTTCTTCTATGTAAAAAAAAAAAGAAGAAAACTCATGTATATGTGGATAAATACCTGTCTGAAATCTACACTTTTCAATAAAAAAAAAAATATATATATATATAAAAAAAAAGAAAGTGTCCAATAAACTTTAAGAGATTCAACTATGGGCTGGCTGGGTGTGTGTGTGTGTGTGTGTGTGTGTGTGTGTGTGTGTGTGTGTGTGTGTGTGTGTGTGTGCACATGACAGAATAATCCCCAAACTCACCACCACAGAATCATTGTTGGTCAGGTCAACCACAGATGTTTCAGCCACTTCGCTGGTTAGATCCACGACCTCTCCACCTGCACAGAAGTACACACACACACACACACACACACACACACACACACTGTTAGATCCACCACCTCTAACCACAATCAACCTCCGCATACAGATACTGAGGGGAACAATACAAACAATACAGAATGCAGCAGCGCGAGTCCTCACTAAAACAAGACGGAGAGCGCACATCACACCAGTATTAAAATCACTGCACTGGCTACCTGTTAGTTTTAGAATAGATTTCAAGGTTCTCCTACTAGTCTATAAATCACTCCATAGTCATGCACCTGAATATATAACAGACATGCTCTCAAGGTACACACCCAGTAGATCCCTGAGGTCCTCCGGCACTGAACTTCTAACAGTTCCAAAAGCCAGGACAAAGAGACATGGGGAAGCAGCTTTTAGTTTCTATGCCCCCAACCTTTGGAACACTCTGCCAGAATACCTAAGAATGGCCGAAACGGTTGAAACCTTTAAACATGCACTTAAGACATACCTCTTTGATCTCGCTTATCACTCACTGTAAAATGTATTTAACATTTATGGAACATTTATTTATTTACTTATTTCTGTCTCTTTTCAAGTATTTGTACCCCCCCCCCCCCCCCCCCCCCAGCAGCTGTCTCTTAGTTTGACGATAACTGTGCTGAGCAGTCCTTTATGGTGCCAGTGCGGTTAGTACGTAATTTCCTGTTCATTTATCTCTGGCAAAATCTGTGTCTTTTTATAAGTGTTTTGTAACTTGTAAAATGTATTTATTTAACATTAATGTAACATTTATTTATTTATTTACTTATCTGTGTCTCTTTACAAGTGTTTGTAACCCCCCCCCCCCCCCCCCCCCAGCAGCTTAGTTTGACGATGACCGTGCTGAGTAGTCCTTTACAGTGCCAGTGTGGTTAGTACGTTTATTTTATTTTATTCATTTATCTCTTGAAAATCTGTGTGGTTTTTTTTTTACAAGTGTTTGTAAACCCCCCCCCCCCCCCTTTTCTTTCCTACTGTGAGGCGCATTGTGTTACTTCCTTGTATGAAATGCGCCGTACAAATAAAGTTTGATTTGATTTGATTTGATTTGAACAGGGACATTTTATGATGGCAGAAAAGAATACGTTTGAAGTTGATTTCCTCTTCAAGACACTGATGCTAAACACAACTTTAAAGTTTTGTTTGGAAAACAGCCAAAGGCAACACCTTACTCACTATCAGGACGGTCACTATCAATAATATCAATGGTCTCAGGATCGGAATGGTCTTCCGATGACATGTTGGTGATGTTATTTTTCCTTTTCTTCCGTCTTAAACAGGCAAAAAGCAGCGTTTTTGGATCTGTCAAAATAAGAGAACATACACAGGTTAAAAAAAAGGCTTCAGAATAGATTAAAACTTTAAACAATGTCTTACTTTAGCAAGATGAAAGGTTTGATGCAAATATTCATTTCATTTCAGTGATGAACTACCTTGTTATTTTCATTGTCTAAACCAAAATAATGTATGGGTTGTTCTTTTATTACATGTAATAAAAATTAAGTATGGTGGTGTTTGCAAGGTTGCATACCTTTTAGATAGTTAGCTCTCTTTAATTTTACACAGGTTTTTCACATCACCTCACTACTCAAAGGGTTTTACAGCATACAGCATTTTTGTTAATTCTTTATCTAATTTAACAAGAAACTGTCTTGCAATTATTTGCAAGTGCTTAAACACGTTTTGTGAAACTAGGTCTCATTTTTTGAAAACTCTTCACACAAAATGTAAAACACCACACATCTCTGCAAAATCTGCAAAATCAAACACTGCATTCAAAACTCAAATCCCTTCTCAAATCTACCTATCAGGATCTAGGGGAAGAATTAGCATTTTTTCAAATGTGGTGTGACGTTTTGCTGTATGGTTGACAGGTTTCAGAAATCGTGTGAAGTTGGCAACTCTGCAATAAATTTCACGGTCAAGTTTTGCGTACTACAAGAAACTATTAGAATAGTCCAAAAGGATCTATGCTAATAGCCTATGATTTTCAGAATCTTGAGTGTTTTCAAATGTATTTTGTTGGCTTATCTTGCGTTCAGGCAGCTGAGAATTGTGGGAAGTTCCCATTTCGGGAACGTCCTACCTCCGAGTTGAGAGCGTTCACGAAGACAACAAACAGGCAACGCTGTTGAACAGTTAGGCACGGCTAGGCAGGAGGTTAACATTACGGTACGTTAGTTACACAAAAGTAAACTGCGAAGTATCGTTTCACATCAAAGCCACCTGCGCTAATGACTACGACCTGAATAAACAATAAAGTATTATGAAGTGACTTATTTTGAGCGCGGAACTATAACATTTTGTATCTTTCTTGACAAAACGCTGCCATGTCGAGTGACGTCAAACCTACTTTCTCGGACCACTTTCCTAGTGGGATGTTCAGCGTTAGACAGACGTTTAGGTCATAGAATGGTTCAGGTCATACTAAAGGTTCGGGTGTATTCTTCCAGTCGGAGGTCAGAACTATCCCACTTCCCAGTTGGGAAGCACAGCATACAGCAAGAGAAGCATGCATTCAAGTCAGCTAATTAGACGCGTTAACAGTACAGTCAGCTAACGGCCGAACACAGCTACCGAGCTAATCACTTGCCAGACTCTTACCTACTTCTACCCGAGGCTTCCACGGAGTTTACAGCACAGTACGTATCTGTAAAGATCACTCAAACAAGGAACCCTCAACTGTGATACACAGCCATTTCTATCGTCTAACATGACCGGTTATAGACTGTGGAAGTCGACCGGAAGTATGCAGTTTAGCATTTTAACACTTCCTGGTTCCAAAGTAAAATCCCTATGCAAAAAGAATGGGTTTTCACAAAATCCGCGAAAATATTTGTGCGTTCACGCAGCTGGGAATTGTGAATGTTGCCATTTTGGAAAGTCCCACTTCCAAATTGAGAGTGTTCGCACAATGATAACAAACAGGCAACAATATTGATGGTGCGTTCATGAGCAACTGGGAAGAGGGAAAGCCCTCCTATGAAGAGAATACACCTGAACGCCCATACACATGTATAGATATGTGTATATGCGAACGCCTGTCAAACTCCCTAGGAAAGTGGGAGATTTTTTAGAGCTGCGAGAAGGAGGTTTGACGTCACTCTACATGGCAACATTGTTGGTGAAAGATAAAAATGTACTTGCTCTGCGCACAAACTAGTCACTTTAGGTTAGCGCAGGTGATTGTGATGTTAAACGATATACTTAGCCGATTACTTTTGTGTAACCAACATAATAGATTGATCAGCTCCGGAACGTGATTGCACCAGTCCTAGTGGACGCTAGTGTCGCTTGCGAGATGGTCCTCACCATAGACATATAGACAGTGATGGAATGTAACGAAGTATTTTTACTTCGTTACTTTACTTAAGTACATTTTTACGTATCTGTACTTTACTTAAGTAAAAATAATAGTGCATACTTTTTACTTTTACTCCATTACATTTTTTAGCTATTATCTATACTTTTACTCCGCTACATTTCTACAATATGTGCTGTTACTCGTTACATTTTATGAACATAGTTTCGCCAAAATGTTGCCTACACAAAACTATGGATTGCGTTGCTGTTTTGGAAGTTTAAACCAATCAGGTGGCTCTATCAACTCCAATGATATCAGAGTGCGCGTCTGGCAGCAGCACTAGCGGTAGCTTTGCCTCTTATAGTTGAACATTCAGCCTGACTACTGCCTATTCAACATGGATCCAGAGTCGGCCTGAACTGAGCCCTCTGATATGAGCCACCCTTGGCCCTATTAAAAAGATATGTTCGCGTTCAAAGGCCCCAAGAATGACTCCTGGAGGTTTCAATGCCTTTCCTGTCTCCCTCAAAAAAAGGAGTTGCTAGCCTTCAATAATTCGCCCTCAAATTTAAAGTAGCATATCGAGGTAAGCAGAGTGATTGCTATGCTAAGTTAATGTCCCTGACTTTTGAATATTGATATATGTATTTAATTCGTTTACTGACATGATATTATAATGTTATCTAGCGAAATGCATGTTGACATACAGCAATAGCATAAAAAAAAACATGATTGGACCTTCATTATATATTTAACGTAGTGGTAAGATAAAGCTGGTAGTTTAGCTATGTCAAGCTAGTGTGCCTTGTTCTGTCCAGTTTTACAATCACATTTGTTTTTCATGTTCCATGTTTCCCTTTTTTACACGTTTACAATTAAATAAAAGATTTAAAGATATCACATGGTGTCTTTATTGGTTTGGCTTAATGGTATTAACTTTGCAAATAATCCCTGGTAGATAACTTGTCATCCGCAGAATTGTAAGATATAGTGTGAACAGTATTACAGATGGTAGGCACAATAAGTACACCAACCTTTCCAATTAACAAATGTTGTTGCTTATAATTATTACTAGTAGTGACATCTGTAGAGGCATTTATTACCAGTAGCTATTTCTTTATCAAAATGGCACAGCCTAGACATTGAGAGACAACCCATTGCGTAAGTACTTTTACTTTTAATACTTAAAGTAAATTTAAAAGTAAGTACTTTTTACTTTTACTTAAGTAGGATTGTTGATGTAGTACTTTTACTTTTATCTTCCTGGGTACTTGTACTTTTACTTAAGTACTAAACTTCAGTACTTCCTCCACCACTGCATATAGATATATAAATAAATAAATATATATATATATATATATATATATATATATATATAAATATATATATATGTATATATATGTCTATGGTCCTCACTGCAGAACATGAGATGCAGGGGGCGAGGTTGGATCCAGACCCGCCCACTTCATATACTCTGCGCGACCTGATCAACCAGCATTTGTGTAAAGTTGCGGCCCATGTTCGTGTGGAACTTGCGATTAGCTGGTCGAGGTCAACTGCTTCACTTGTGTCAATGTAAACAGAGACATTATGAGGAGGCAAATCACTGATATATCAAGGGGGAAGTCCTGCCCTGTTTCTATAGACTTGTCAGCCAGGTAGCTACAGTCAGTAGCCTACTGCGCAGTGCATTGCGTGTTGACAACACCTCTACCAATGCAACTGGAAAATAGCTTTTGAAGACCCAACTCTTCAGAGAGCACTTCCCGTCCTAACTGGCACTTTGACTAGTGCGTAACCTGCAATTACAGCAGTTACATTTCTGCACTTCTCTTTCTTTTTTATTTAATTTTGTTATATTTCTTATGTAAAGTAGTATTTATTTATTGTTACACCAGGTTCTATTGCTCGTAGCTTGACTATTCTCTCCCTTGTACGTGGCTTTGGACAAAAGCGTCTGCTAAATGACTAAATGGAAATGGAAATGGAAAATAATGTCACATTGACCAAAAACTATAGAGTTGAATCTTATGTAATACATCTTACCCTCTTTCTTCTCTGCCAACTCCAGGCTGAAGTATTCATGGCCGCTGCATGAGCTGCAAGGTCTGATTGACTAGACTTGCTGCTAGAGCTTTTAAAAAAAAACAAATACAAATACAAAAATGCTCTTGCTCCAATTGGTAGTGGCTGCAATCTGCTTTGGAGTTGACAAAACAAGTCACTTTTGTGAACAAACCTTCACTGGTTCTGCTCAAGCACGAATAGCGCTCTCTCCATAGCGACTCTCTCGCTAATCCAACAGTTGTACTCTACACGCTATTCAAATCTGTAATTTCAACTAGCAATGGCTTCTCCCTCTTACTCTCCAGTAGCAGCCCACTGTTCTTCCTTGTCGCTGCCTCAGTTATGAAGGGCCCTCATCAGTGTCAAGTGAAGCCAGTGAGCGCTGGTCAGGCACCGCTGATACAGGAGGCAGAGGGGTGGTATGAGAGGCAGAGTGTATATAGAGGAGCAACTGAGAGAAGAGAGAGTGCAGGTCCTGCCATACACACATGCACACACACACACACACACACAGTCTTGCTCACACAGCACTCATCTTGAGCAGGGGTTCCTTGTTTTGGGAGTTCAACATTCATTTTCACTCCCACATGTTCAGGAAGTTTCTCATTGTGTAGAGAGCTAAGGGAGGATTCTGATCTACACACTGGGCATTTTCTGAGGTTTAAGGGGAAATAGAACTACACAGAATTACCCTGGTATGAGAGGCAGAGGCAGAGAGCTGGTATGAGAGGCAGAGGCAGAGGGCTGGTATGAGAGGCAGAGAGGCAGAGGCAGAGGGCTGGTATGAGAGGCAGAGGACCTAGAGGAGCAACTGAGAGAAGAGAGAGTGCAGGTCCTGCCATACACAAACACACACACACACACAGACACACACACACACACACACACACAGACACACACACACACACACACACACACACACACACACATGGAACTTCACCCTCTCAAATGCTGACGTTGATGTTTCACTCTTTTGCCATTTCTCCCTACCCTTACATTTTATAGCCCCACTCCCACTCCCTTCCCTGCAAGACATATACACCACATATACACCTCGATTGTGAGCCAGCCACCCCGCACACAGTCTGTTCAGCCTCCTACCCTCTGGAAGAAGGTATAGGAGCCTCCGTTGCCGCACAACCAGACTCAGAAATAGCTTCATACACCAAGCTGTCAGGAAGCTAAATTCTCTCCCCTCACTCCCCCCAGCCATATCCGTCAGTCTGACAGGAGGCTGAAATCCCCCCCCCTAAAATCACTTAGGACTCTGCAACAAAACTGTCTCTTGCACTTTTATCACTTATGTTTACCATAACCACTTACTGTTATACACTGCCAATGTAACAAATACATCTCACAGGATGTCTTTTTTTGCTGCCTTTTTTTGCACTACCATAACCTCACTTTAAAGTAAACTTATGCTGCTGTACATGTATCTGTATGTCTATAACTATATCTATATGTAGGACATGTCTTGTCTTATCTGTTGTTGTGCGTGTGCACTTTATATGTTTCACCGTGGGAGAGTGGGAAACGTTTTTTCGATTCCTTTGTATGTCTTAACATGCAAAGTAATTGACAATAAAGCTACTTTGACTTTGACTTTGAAGTAGAATACAGCCCTCTACATCATTTTGGTTAGCTTAAGCAGGCCTCAACATCAGTCATCTCTCTGGGGTGAAGTGGAACAGAACATGTTATTTTGCAGTCCGCCTAGTATTCGGGTGACACACAGCCCCAAAATAATGGACACTCTCTCAGAGGCACTTTTGCTAGATCCTCCAAAAATCCTCTTCTCAACCTACTTCTCCCCACACCATAACCATTTTAAATCCTCTTCTCAACCTACTTCTCCCCACGCCATAACAATTTTTCGCCACTTCTGAAGGACTTTTTTTCTTTTTTATGCTTGGGGTTCCCCTCTCCAAGGAGAGACTGTGGTTGGTACATGTTTTAGCATATTGTATTGTATATTTATCTTGTATATTTAGTAAGGTTATTATATGTAAATTATGTTCAGAGTGTATGTCATGTTATGTTATGTTATATTATGATTGCTATGTTATGCTATGGTAGGTTGTTGTGTGGAATTTCAGTGCCCAGTCTGACCCTGTGTCATTCTGTGCATCTGACAATAAAAGACTTTTAACTTGTAACTTGTAACCATCAACATGGCTGACATTCCTCAGTATCTCATTAGACACTAGAAAGAAAAAAAACCTCTTCGCCCCTTCTAAAAGAGAAGCAGGACAGGATTTCCATTAATAAAGATGACTGCCTGGCCCCCTTCATTATGCTGTGTGTATCGATTCCTCCCTCAAGAGCAACCTTCAATCACACATCTTCCTCCTTAGCTAGCGCCTCAATTGTGGCGGGTTCGTGCTCCCTACCTCTCTACCTCCCCACCTCTCTACCTCTCCACCTCTCCTACCTCCCCACCTCTCCACCTCTCCACCTCTCCAGCCAGCGGCGTCAACCCCGTTCAGCTCCCCACCTCTCTACCTCTCCAGCCAGCGGCCTCAACCCAGCTCAGTACTCCCTACCGCTCCACCTCTCCAGCCAGCGGCCTCAACCCAGCTCAGTACTCCCTACCGCTCCACCTCTCCAGCCAGCGGCCTCAACCCAGTTCAGTACTCCCTACCTCTCTACCGCTCCAGCCAGCGGCCTCAACCCAGTTCAGCTCCCTACCTCCCCACCTCTCCACCTCTCCAGCCAGCGGCCTCAACCCAGTTCAGTACTCCCTACCTCCCCACCTCTCCACCTCTCCAGCCAGCGGCCTCAACCCAGTTCAGTACTCCCTACCGCTCCAGCCAGCGGCCTCAACCCAGTTCAGCTCCCTACCTCTCTACCTCTCCAGCCAGCGGCCTCAACCCAGTTCAGCTCCTGACCCAGCTCAGTGCTCCCTACCTCTCCAGCCAGCGGCCTCAACCCAGTTCAGCTCCCGACCAGCTCAGTACCACAGCCTCAACCCAGTTCAGCTCCCGACCAGCTCAGTGCTCCCTACCTCTCCAGCCAGCGGCCTCAACCCAGTTCAGCTCCCGACCAGCTCAGTACCAAGGTCCAGTGGTACCTCACTGCATTAGTCCAGCCCCTAATCTAAACGATTCCCGTGCACAGCAGCCCACACCAAATCTATCTCTTCAGTGGGCTCCACTCCCCTTGGCCAGGATCAACCCCTCCACTCCCCTTGGCCCAGGCCTACCCCACATCCAGTCATTCTCCGCACCAACTGAAATCTGTGCCTGTTTCATTCGTTTAACATAATTTATTTAACATCATATTCATTTTAACAGTGTTACAACATTTAATTAATAATAAAATTAATCATTTTAAGCCAAATGGAGAGTCTAATGATGAACCAGAATTTGGGTTGTATTTTTCAACTCATCAATGTAGTCATTTTGTTGACATGCTGGGTCAAACCCATAACCCAACCGTCTGGTTCCAAAGCACAGGGTTACCAACAAAAAATAGGAGGGAAAAAAAGAGTGAAATGACACTACACACTGTAAACCTGAACAAGTTCAGAGTACTTAAAACGTTTGATGTAACCGATTACATAATAAAATATGAGTTATCAGGCAATGTTTACTCAACCAAATAAATTCCAATATAATTAAAACGTCTTCACTTGCTCAGAAAACTAATATATTTAAAGTTGGGTCAACTAAATACCAGGTTTTAAGTACTGAATACATAATGTTAATAAGTTAGTAGAACTGTTTGGGTTTACAGTGCAAGGAGAAGGTTGCAGGAGCAGCATAACAACAACACAACACCAGACCCGATGGGAATGTTTCCATCTTACACATTCATTAATGACAGGTTGTAGTTACACCCTTGCACACAGATTCTCCTCAAGGGCACACGTCTCTCTGGAGCGATCACCGAGTTAAATATCTGCTCTCTGCTGAGAGGTGCCACTGCTTCGCGCTGAGAGCTTCGCATCATGAAATGAAAATGAGCTCTTTCAACTAGGCTATATTCATGTCAAGTGGTCGCAACGGCACGGGCCTCACAACCGTCCTGCCTCTCAACACGTTTGGAAACGTAGTATTGTTTCTATTCAGTATAATGCTCGCGACTGCCATCATATTTTTGAATGTGTCGGTGTTTCTCGCCATTATGATGAACCGGAGCCTACGCACTGAGAACCGGTTCATGTACATGCTGAGCACGTGTTTCAGTGACATCTGCTCCGGTGTGTCTTATTACTACTGTGGCGTCCTTGATGTAAGAGATAGTTATGACTCTCCAACCCGCACATTCTACATTGCGCCAACCTTTCTTGGACTTTCATACATGGCCATACTCGCCGCTCAGGCCGACAGATACCACGCGGTTAGCTCCCCTTTCAAGTACTCTCAGCGCATGTCCCGCGCGCGCACCCTGATGGTCATCACGGCCTACTGGGTGTACGCGTTTGTGATCGTGGCCGTCAATAATTTGGTTCCGATTGGTACCGCCAAGAGAGTTACGGGAATAGGGACATTCGTTGGCAACATATTCACAGTAATTATAATGATTGGACTAAATATTCGTTTGTTTTTCATCGCAAAATTTCAACTGGACCGCGAACCCCCGACTGCAGAACGAGAGAACAACCGTGCATCCATTTATCTTATAATTATAGTGGCGGTGTTTTTTCTAGGTGCCTGGCTACCCATTTTTATACATATTATTGCGTGTAATTTTTTAGGATCGACATGTTACTCCTTTAGAAACGAGGGGACGGACCCGTTGCGCATTTTACCCCGTGTGAATGCGGTTCTGACGCCGCTGCTGTACATTAGGGGCTGCGCTGCTCTTAAAGAGACTTTAATGACCAAGGTCTGGAGAATATTTTGCCAACTCAAGGGGTAAGATTTCCTCCTCTCCTCGGACCGCACATACTCTCAGACAAGAGCGTATGTGATTTCTCTGCGTATACTCTCACACTCGCCACAACGAAATCTTGCTTTTATTGGGCTACTTGTTTTAACTGTTTTATGGCATGAAAAAAACATTCCATTCTGCATGTGTGTGGAGTGTCATAGCTCATATATAACTAGAGCTTTACAAACCACTGTTTTACACAATTAAAATGTATGATTTCTTCCTCAAAGAATGATGCTTTGTTTGAAGGATGTCTAAATGTATCCAATGAAATGAACTCTCGCAACCCCCGTCAAGTGTGCACTTGTGTAGCTAATTATGCTACTAATTAGCTAATAATGTTCAGCTCCACTTTCACAGCCTTGCCTACGAGTTCAAACCGATGTACTACAACAGCCTGTTAGTCAAGTTAATGTAGCCCGTATTACAGAAACGGTAATTTTCTTGTCATTCGATTGAAGCTGTATATTTTATCTTTTCAATATATAATTATCTGTTGGGCTACATAAGGATTTTTTAAAAAAAAATATGTCTATTAATATTGAACGGCAAGCAGAGCCTATACCGTTGTCCCTGTTGCTGGTGTGACTCTTGAAAGTAGACTGATAATATTTAACTCACACAAATGAGTGGTGCAAAGTAACAAAAAGTAACTGGTAAATATGGAGCTAATGAAAAAGCATGTGAATTGAAAAAAAAGGGTAAAAATGGATGTGAAATGAAAAGGAGAGTGACAGATGATCAAGTGATTTGTTAATTTTAAAGGTTTGACGAAAACAGAGTCATATTTCATAATTTACCCCCTCTTATGTTCATCATTCACAAGTGATGAAAATGCTTCCAAATGAATAATAGAATTGATGAGATGTAAGTGAAGATCATCACGTGCTAAACATGCACCCAACATCTGCCTAATAGGACGTCGGGTTATTTAGATCTGTGACTGGAGCCAGGCACAGTTGAAAATGACTTGAAGTTCACCTATTTGTGTAATGAGTATGAAGTACACCTATTTGTAAGTAAGACTTTATTTAGACTTTATTTATATAGCACATTTCGTACAAGAATTGCAGTTCAAAGTGCTTTACATAAAATCAATAAAAGCAAGCAGCAAGAGCAATACATGGAGTTAAATAATGATTAATATCGTATCAGAACCTGATGTTCCGATAGGCGTCTTGAATTACTAAAATCATGATAAACGGTATAAAAGGAATAAAACTAATAAAACCCTTCTGAAATAATAATAATAATAATAAAAAAAAAACACCTATTTGTGTGATGAGTATGAAGGGCATCCATTCAAATTCTGTTTAATCTTATGGGATGGAAATAGGATGGAAATGTCACCAGTGTGTTGATCTCCCTTCCTAACTGGCACCTTGACCAGCGCTTAACTTAACTTCAGCAGTCACATTCCTGCACTTCTTTTTCCTGTCTAGGTCGTTTTTCTAATTCTTATGTAAAGTAGTATTTATTGTTACACCATGTTTTTTATTGCTCTTAGCTTGACTGTTCTCTCCCTTGTACGTCGCTTTGGACAAAAGCGTCTGCTAAATGACTAAATGTAAATGCTGTGTGGTATCTCTGGCAGACATTCTATCTCCCATTTCCCACATAATCGAAGATCATGTGATGTTTGTATTAGTTTAAGTGTGTTGATCTTGATCTTCCAGGTTATAAAGTTATATTTTCGTGTTCCCTCGGTACCAGTGTTTCTATGCATTTAACAAGGATTCTAAGGATTTGTAAATAATGTTTCAATATCTAAATGTGTGGTCTGAATGATACCCTTCTGATCTGGTCTGACAGTGCATGATCATGCTTTGTGCAACTTGCTGGTGTGCAACTTTATTGAGGTTTTGTAAAGTCATGCATAGTGTGTTATGTCTCTGTGTTGTTAAATATAAAAGCAAATAAAAGTTGTAATAAAGTGGCTTAAATCAAAGTACATATGGTCATTTATGTCTGCCTTAATTCTATATATACACACCTGATTATCAGGAATTTTAAAGAACTCTGAACTTTTAAAGAACGAAATTGGAGACTTTTGACCAAAGCAATTTACAAAACAGATCAGATTATTATTAAATAATAAGTATTACTATAATAATAATAGTAACTACACCAAATACCAAAATTATAATTATCATAAAAAAATGTTTGGCTGTAAAATACATTTGCGTGTTAAATGCTGTTTAAATAGGTGAGTTTTTGACACTTCTTGAATGTACCAATGCTGTCACTGGATTGTATGTTTTTGCAATGACATTCTGGCAACCACAGCTGCCGGTAATTTACTGTAAACTTTGCATTAAAATATGCTGTATATATAGTTGTACTGTGTTTATCTGTTGTTTTTAAAATGTCTTATACATTGTTACCATATTCATTACGGTGAAGTTCGGGGCAACCACAGCTGCCAGTATTTTACCGTAAATTACACAGATTTTTTTTTTTTTACAGTGTAGCACTAGGTAGGCCATTCAACCACCAAGATAAGATTCATGAAAAGAGTCTTGACTGCAATCTCTTGCTCCGGACAGAAGGCAAAGACAACAGACGTTCTCTGGAGGAATCGAATGATTAAGAGTGATACCAGGAGATCAGTGAAACTCGAGCTCAAATGGTCCCGGTGGTGCACCAGTGGAGAGGGGAGGGGGTGACATCTAGACATTACATTTACATTTAGTCATTTAGCAGACGCTTTTATCCAAAGCGACTTACAATGTATACACATTTTACATTTACACTGATGGCACACTGCACATCAGGAGCAATTAGGGGTTCAGTGTCTTGCTCAAGGACGCTTCGACAGGGAATCGAACTAGTAACCTTCTGATTACTAAACGTCTTCTTTACCTCCTGTACCACTGTCGCCCCACTGTAGACCAACTGGAAGAAGTCCAGTGAGGCACAGACCAACAGATCGGACAGTGTAGAGAGGAGAATTGAATGAAACGCTGCTGACAAGGCTGGTAAAAGTGGTTATGTTTTTGATTATGGTTATAGTATTTAGTAGGGTTGAGTAAAGAGAGTGCATAAGTTCTAGTGACCAGAATGCACTTGGAGTAGCTGGAGCAGACGAAGGGGAGCCATTGGTTGAAAGGCATTTACATTTAGTCATTTAGCAGACGCCTTTATCCAAAGCAACTTACAAAGTATACACATTTATACATTTACACTGATGGCACACTGCACATCAGGAGCAATTAGGGGTTAAGTGTCTTGCTCAAGGACGCTTTGACAGGGAATTGAACTAACAACCTTCTGATTACTAAACGACTTCTCTACCTACTGTACCACTGTCGCCCGTCTGAGTTCATCTGAAGCCCAGACACAGGAGGATCTAACAAAGTCAGAAAACATATAGAGTTCATCCGAAGCCCAGACACAGGAGGATCTAACAAAGTCAGAAAACATATAGGGGAGGAGTGACCTTTTTGTGGTGCAGCTGTACAATAGAATGTGATCTAGAGATCCTTCATTTTATTTTACTTTAAAGTTAAAATAGGGACGAGAAGTTTGCTGAATGAGACTTGTGCGTATAAATAGTCATGCCACCCAACAATCAGGATTTGACAATCATCCGCTGGAAGCGCCCGACAGCAGGATGTTCAGCTCACCCACAAAACTGCCCAGTTGACCTGGTAGATGGATAACTCGAATGGATCAAGTTACCATAATGGAATGCCATTCAAATGAGTCCTAGCGCTGTGTGAAGACAGCAGCTGTGTGGATTTGCAGTCATTAGCATCAGAAAAGCCTCTTCCACATCCGCTAGCTCTAGCAGATAATTGAGAGGTGTGAGAAACGGGGTTATTACTCACTGGACGGTGCTGTTTCAGCTGTGAGCGGTCGGGGCTAGTCATCAAAGGGATCATTTGGAGACCAAAGCAGGAAGAAAACCGCCGACTAGCAGTTCCACAAACCCTTGAGGACTGCTGTACTCGTGAGGAGTGAATGAATGAAGCAACAGTGGAAATGTAACACATCTTGTTGCCTAGGTTACTTACTAACACATTCCCTGTCAACCAATTTGGAATAGCGTACTTCAAGTATAGGCAAGGGTATTGATATAGCAAGAGGAACAGAGAGTAGCGGAGATTAGCAAGAATGCTTGCAACATCAGCATGTCTGTCTGCCACTGCAGTCCGACGCACGACTCAATGTAGAGCAACACGTTGACATGGCAACAAAGGTTTCAGTGTGCCTGATGGGCCAAATAAACAGGGAAGTTCTTTAGTGTGATGTTCTGTTTGTGTGATGTTCATATAGATTCAAACACATTTATTATTGACCACATTATAATTGTAAATGAATGTTGAGAGAGGCACCTGTGGTCAATGGCTAAATGCTACATGTAGCATGAAAACATTTATATGACTGAAGGATATCTAAGTATATGTGTCTCCATCAACATCAATAGATATTTTTATGTTATATTAACTTAGTCGAGACAAATAGATGCTTATAGGTCTTCATTTAAGCACAGGAGCTTTTGAGATAGCTGATAGGCTAACCACAAATGTTAACTAATGGGCTAGCTACTAAGAACAGTTTGTAGCCTAGCTTGCTGTTTGTAGCTACAGTGAATCTAGAGGTACGAAGTGGTGTTATGAGAGAGGCCAGACCGACTCTAACTAGTGAGCATGCTAACTTCGGTAGATATCTCAGAGTTTATGTCTTGGCAGGTCAGAGCTGTTGTGGCGGCACACAGAGGACCAACAGCATATTAGGTAGAAGGCCATAATGTTTCAGCTCATTGGTGTACAACCACTCATGCGCAGTAGAACAGTAATGGGGTGGCATAGTGCAGTAAAGGGCCTTGGTGAGATCAACACCTACTTAAAAGGCTACATGGCTCAAAATTGACAGTTTGCTATTTTATGAGACTGATGACACTGATTTATGAGGCTGATTGATGGGTCAGGTTCTTTACTCTGGTTGTTATGGTGTTGTTATGGTGTTGCTATGGTGTTGTTATGGTGACACAGTGGTTGAAGTGGGCTTTCTGCTCCACCAGGGTTTACCTCCTAGAGGACATTGCATAACTGGACTCAAATATTAAGGCGCGGATATATCATCATTATATATCCTTTCCTAACTGGCACCTTGACTAGCGCTCAACTTGCACTTCAGCAGTTACATTCCTGCACTTCTTTTTCCTTTCTAGGTCGTTTTTCTAATTCTTATGTAAAGTAGTATTTATTGTTACACCATGTTTTTTATTGCTCTTAGCTTGACTGTTCTCTCCCTTGTACGTCGCTTTGGACAAAAGCGTCTGCTAAATGTAAATGTAAATGTAAATGATCATTTATGAGCGCTGTGGTGCATTGTTGAGAAACAAATCTTCCCAGTATGAGGGACTGGAGATGGAGATGATGACAGAGATGATTCTCCTATGATTAGTTCAGAGTGCACCAGCGCAACATTATACTGAATACAGAAATAAAAATGGATAGATTTTGAAATTCTGAGCATATTTCAAATAAACAAGCCAAGTCGTACTTAAAACAACTTTGTAAACAAAATTGGATTAAAAAATAATCTAAGATCATACAACATTATTGACAAAAAAGACAATTCATCAGGCACTTTTTAATAGCCAAATACATCCTGGGTCTTTGACTATCATTTAGTTATTTAAAAGTATCAAAGCAGATTCAACTCTACCTTCTGTATTCCTCAGATTGTTATGAAAGGGGTACACATTAATAAATCATATCTAATTTCAATCATTTGGAAGTTGTTTAGCCCTGTTCGCCTACTAACATAAACGAACCATTTAAGATACTTTGTCCTCATATGTCTGACATGAATGAAGGGGAAAACATATTGGCTATTATAACACACGCAACCTCTTGCTATTTTGTTATTGTTCTGTTTTTATAAGGCACATTGTCCCTTTCATACACTCAAATGCCATTAGAGATTCAAACAGATATTGCCTGTAGTAGGTCATACACTCCAACTGTCATTAGAGATTTAAACAGATATTGCCTGTAGGTCCAAGTTTCATTAGAGATTTAAACAGATATTACTCATACTCCAACTTTCATTAAAGATTTAAACAGATATTGCCTGTAGGCCCAAGTTTCATTCGAGATTTAAACAGATATTACTCATACTTCAACTTTCATTAGAGATTTAAACAGATACTCCAACTGTCATTAGAGATTTAAACAGATATTGCCCCTTGGTCATACTCCAACTTTCATTAAAGATTTAAACAGATATTACTCATAGTCCAACTGTCATTAGAGATTTAAACAGATATTGTCTGTAGTAGTTCATACTCTAACTTTCATTAGAGATTTAAACAGATATTGCCCCTTGCTCATACTCCAACTGTCATTAGAGATTTAAACAGATATTGCCTTTAGGTCATATTTCAACTGTCATTAAAGATTTAAACAGATATTGCCTTTAGGTCATATTTCAACTGTCATTAGAGATTTAAACAGATATTGCCTGTATCATACTCCAACTGTCATTAGAGATTTAAACAGATATTGCCTGTATCATACTCCAACTGTCATTAGAGATTTAAACAGATATTGCCTGTATCATACTCCAACTTTCATTAGAGATTTAAACAGATATTGCCTGTATCATACTCCAACTGTCATTAGAGATTTAAACAGATATTGCCTGTAGGTCATACTCCAACTGTCATTAGAGATTTAAACAGATATTGCCTGTAGGTCCAAAATACTCCAACTGTCATTAGAGATTCAAACAGATATTGTCTGTAGTAGTTCATACTATAACTTTCATTAGAGATTTAAACAGATATTGCTCATACTTCAACTTTCATTAAAGATTTAAACAGATATTGCCTGTAGGTCATACTTCAACTTTCATTAGAGATTTAAACAGATATTGCCTGTATCATACTCCAACTTTCATTAGAGATTTAAACAGATATTGCTCATACTCCAACTTTCATTAAAGATTTAAACAGATATTGCCTGTATCATACTCCAACTGTCATTAGAGATTTAAACAGATATTGCCTGTAGGTCATACTCCAACTGTCATTAGAGATTTAAACAGATATTGCTCATACTTCAACTTCCATTAAAGATTTAAACAGATATTGCCTGTATCATACTCCAACTTTCATTAGAGATTTAAACAGATATTGCCTGTATCATACTCCAACTGTCATTAGAGATTTAAACAGATATTGCTGTAGGTCATACTCCAACTTTCATTAAAGATTTAAACAGATATTGCCTGTATCATACTCCAACTTTCATTAGAGATTTAAACAGATATTGCTCCAAATACTCCAACTTTCATTAGAGATTTAAACAGATATTGCTCCAAATACTCCAACTTTCATTAAAGATTTAAACAGATATTGCCTGTTGGTCATACTTCAACTTTCATTAGAGATTTAAACAGATATTACTCATACTTCAACTTTCATTAAAGATTTAAACATATTGCCTGTATTATACTCCAACTGTCATTAAAGATTTAAACAGATATTGCCCCTTGCTCATACTCCAACTGTCATTAGAGATTCAAACAGATATTGCCTGTATCATACACCAACTTTCATTAGAGATTCAAACAGATATTGCCTTTAGGCCATACTCCAACTTTCCTCAAATAATTATACATGGAAAGGACAGAACGATGACCATGCATTTTCAAAATGACACAAAAAAAAACTTGATAATAATTCAACAGCAAATACTAATAAATGCTGTTCGGAAAGGCACTGATGTATTAAATCACTCTTAAATTAGGTTAAATCTTGATGGATAAATTGAGAGGACACATGAGCTTCAAGATGGCACTGCTCTCTGCTTATCTGTTCTAGTAGCATCACTGTGGAGCACAGATGTATATGCAGTCGGTATTAGAGTGGAAAACTATGAGCAATTTATTTGTTGTTGCCCGAGTTTCGGACAAAGTCTGTACCAAAAGATCTTGCCCACAGCAACTCGTAGTGCAGGACTGCCCCAAATGTACAAGGCTGGAGTACAGAGGGCGTTCAGTCTTGCCATTGTGGCGAAAATGTTTGTCGCTTCATTTCTGAATATAAGACCTTTCCCAGTCAGTTGTCGGACAATAATATTAACAAAAGAAGGACACCATATAATCAGGAAGCAAATTACGACAAATACAATAATACGCAACGATTCTTTCTTTGCTTCTCTCTCTGCTGTAGGCGGCTGTCGGCCCAGTTGATGTCTTGCGATGACATACAATTTTATGGTCATGATAACTTTCGTGAGAACAATTACTTGTAAAGCGGCGACACCAAACGCGTTAATTTGAGCGGCTTTTGAAATCGGCACCATGTTTTGGACCGTCAGTATAGAGTATGTATAAACCCAGCAGAATGCGCATATCGTGATGACGCATCCACGGGTGATAAAACGGTTGTAAAAAAAAGGATGGCACACGGCAAAGTACCTGTCAAATTGCGCAAACAAAAATGTCAGTACATTCACACCGAGAAATGACGGTAGTATGTAAAACGTTCCGTTCCTTGATGGATACCCTTCTTGAACATCAAAAAGACCAAGATAATAGGCAGAGAATCCCGTTAGCGTGTCACTGATGCTGGTGTTCAGCATAAAAATGAAGCGGTTTTGAATGCGCAGAGACCGTGTGCCCAGAATGCCAATCACAACAGAACCGGCCAAAAGAACCGCGCTCGAGGCAAACAGAATATGAAAAAGAAATATTAAGTAATCTTCCGGAGAATCAAAATGTACAGACAGAGGTATAGTTGAGTTCTGGATATGCATAATTGGTTCAGCGGACTGATGCAGAGAACTGAGAGAGAAGTGGGCCATTTCCCTGTTTTATAAGCCCACGGCCCACCTGCCTAGAGCACCGACTTGTCAAATGATCCCCTTGAGTCTAATCTCAGGTCACAAGGGCACACTGATATTTTATGAAAAAGAATCTGAATAGGTTTAAGAAAAATGTTCAACTGGAGCTTTAGCCTATAGCTCAGTTTGGTAACACATTTGGATCACAAGCTCAAAGCATCTTAGCAACAAAATGTTTTATGTTTGGTATGGACATATATGACCTATATGATTTAAAATATGTTCTATTAAAAGCACATTCTAAATCAACATGTTTAATTGTTTCTTAATATTTTTAGAGATTTTGTGTACCACTTAAAAAGCAGTCTCAAAGCTAGTGCATTTAAAAATAAACGTTTTTAAACTTTGAGACATACATTGCTGACAGTGTTTGGTAATACATTGAAATCTACTTTAGTTTACAGCATTAATGTACTACACAATAAAATAGTTCAAAAGCAGTCGGCCTATTTCAAAGTGCTGAGTACAGAAACACATCAGACACAATTCTCTGTCGTATGGCAACATCTCCTGGGCTGAAAACGGCCCCACTCCAGTCGAGTTCCCAAATGTTCTATGGTAACTGCAATAATAGATTGCTACACTCCAGTCCAGTTCACAAATGTTCTATGGTAACTGCAATAATAGATTGCTACACTCCAGTCCAGTTCACAAATGTTCTATGGTAACTGCAATAATAGATTGCTACACTCCAGTCCAGTTCACAAATGTTCTATGGTAACTGCAATAATAGATTGCTACACTCCAGTCCAGTTCACAAATGTTCTATGGTAACCGCGGTAATCGATCACTACACTCCAGTCCAGTTCACAAATGTTCTATGGTAACCGCGGTAATCGATCACTACACTCCAGTCCAGTTCACAAATGTTCTATGGTAACCGTGGTAATCGATCACTACACTCCAGTCCAGTTCACAAATGTTCTATGGTAACCGCGGTAATCGATCACTACACTCCAGTCCAGTTCACAAATGTTCTATGGTAACCAAGGCATATATCGACCCTCAGCTCCAAGATTTCAATGTTCCAATGTTCCACGTTCTTCTTAATAGTGTTAATTTTGTTCCTTTGTGTTTTTGGTGTATGTTTAACCTGTAGCGTGTGTTTGTTAGGTATGAACGTTACCTCCTACAGCTTATCTGCTCTGTTTAAAGTGACTGATGGGAAAGCGAGCCACTCTGGAACAGGTGTTTCAGAATCAGAATCAGAATCAGAATTCTTTTAATGGCCAAGTATATTTACATATACAGGAAATTATCTTGGTGGTTGGTGCATAGGACATAAAACACATAACATAACAACAAAATAGCAAAAACAAGAATAAAAGACAAATACAGAATATTAAATAATAATAAATAATTGTGAATTGGAATTGGCAAACCCAGAGTCAGTGTGATGCAGGGGGCTTGTTTGTGAGCACCACTGCCGTGGGGAAAAAACTGTTCAGGTGGCGCGAGGTTTTGGTCTTTATAGCCCGGAACCTTCTGCCAGATGGGAGTCTTTGGAATAGGTGGTGACCGGGATGGGAAGGATCAGCGATGATCTTGCCTGCTCTCTTGCTGGTCCTGGAGTGGAACAGGTCTAGGAGAGACGGCAGGTCGCAGCCGATGACCTTCTCGGCTGACCGAATGATCCGCTGCAGTCTGCCTTTGTCCTTTGCAGTGAGCGGCAGCGAACCAGATGGTAATAGATGAGGTGAGGATTGACTCAATGATGGCTGTGTAGAACTCGACCATCACTTTCTGCGGCATGTTGAATTTTTTTAGCTGCCGAAGGAAGAACATCCTTTGCTGGGCCTTCTTGATTGTGGAGGTGATGTTCTCCGCCCACCTTAGGTCCTGTGCCATAATTGTTCCCAGGAATCTGAAAGACTCCACAGTGTTAACTGGGGAGTCACACATGATGAGGGGGATGGTTGGGGCTGGGATCCTCCTGAAGTCTGCTACCATCTCTACTGTTTTACAGGCGTTCAGCTCCAGGTGATTCTGGCTGCACCAGAAAGCCAGGCTGTCAACTTCTTTTCTGTAGGCGGCCTCGTCCCCATTGGAGATTAGTCCAATGAGGGTTGTGTCATCCGCAAATTTAAGGAGTTTGACAGAGGGGTTGGCTGGAGGTGCAGTTGTTGGTGTAGAGGGAGAAGAGTAAAGGAGAGAGCACACAGCCTTGTGGGGCTCCAGTGCTGATGGTCCGGGGCTCCGAGACAAGCTTGCCCAGCCTCACACGCTGCTTCCTGTCTGACAGGAAGTCAGTGATCCACCTGCAGGTGGGCTCAGGCACGCTCAGCTGTGTTAGCTTGTCTTGGAGGAGAGCTGGGGCGATGGTGTTGAATGCAGAGCTGAAATCCACAAACAGGATCCTGGCGTAGGTGCCGGGGGAATCAAGGTGCTGGAGGATGAAGTGGAGTCCCATGTTAATTGCGTCATCTACAGACCTGTTGGCTCTGTAGGCAAACTGCAGTGGGTCGAGGAGGTGGTTGGTGATGGCCTTGAGGTGGGTCAGCACGAGGCGCTCAAAGGTCTTCATTACCACAGAGGTCAGGGCGACTGGTCTATAGTCATTAAGGCCTGTGATCCTCTGCTTTTTGGGAACGGGGATGATGGTGGAGGTTTTAAAGCAGGCAGGGACCACGCATTCAGCCAGTGAGGTGTTAAAGATGTCCGTGAACACTGGAGACAGCTGGTCCGCACAGTACCTTAGTGTGTATAGTGACTGATGGGAAAGCAAGCCACAGGTGTTTAAAGTGACCACTTCTGACTGCTGCAGTAGGAGGTCAAACTCCATGGCAGCAATGGAGAGGTGAGTTTTGTGCGAATGCTTACTACTAACACTAAACTCAGGGACAGAGATCATCCTTCACAGGCGTGGTGGGGCAGGATGACAGCCATACTCTGGTGAGGTTGAAGCACCACGCAGGGGTACAGGCATACTTTGCCGTGGTTAAAGCACCACGCAGGAGGTCAGGCATACTCTGGTGAGGTTGAAGCACCACGCAGGAGGACAGCCATACTCTGGTGTGTTTGAAGCAGGAGGTCAGGAGGTCAGGAGGTCAGGCATACTCTGCCGTGGTTGAAGCAGGAGGTCAGGAGGTCACGCATACTCTGGCGAGGTTGAAGCAGGAGGTCAGGAGGTCAGGCATACTCTGGTGTGTTTGAAGCAGGAGGTCAGGAGGTCAGGCATACTCTGGTGAGCTTGAAGCAGGAGGTCAGGAGGTCAGGCATACTCTGGTGAGCTTGAAGCAGGAGGTCAGGAGGTCAGGCATACTCTGGTGAGGTTGAAGCAGGAGGTCAGGAGGTCAGGCATACTCTGGTGAGGTTGAAGCAGGAGGTCAGGAGGTCAGCCATACTCTGGTGAGGTTGAAGCCTCACTGGAGACGGAGCCTGCTGGGTGGCTTGGGCTGTTGTATCTGCTAAAGGCAACACCGTCCCAGTAAGGCTCAAAACTGCCATCAAAAAAACCATCAGGACAAATCTCCTTGAAAAAAACAAATGTCACCTCTAAGTACAGTGCAGCTATCCATGGAGAAGGCAGGGGTCATGGAAGGGTCATGGAGAAGGCAGGGGTCATGGAAGGGTCATGGGTACCATAGCCACACCCACACCTTGTGATCTGTTTGTCCCCCAGTATAGTTTTTTTTACTGCTGGGTGAGACCATTCAGTGAGAACACAAGTCATTATAATGAATGATCTTTTTCCCATTTTCATCCAGAAGAAAGGGGAACCAGTCATACTCAGTCCTAGGGCAACCCAGGGCAGCAACACCAAAAAGGGAGGGGAGGATCCTGTGGATCTGTCTACCTACTGAGACGTCACAGAGAATTCTCGCAAACCTGGCAACCTGCAGGCAAGCTTCCATCGATGCAGCCGAATCCTGGGAGTGTTGCATCTGACCACTAGGGGGTCACATGACTGAGGTCACATGACCACTAGGAGGTCACATGACCACTAGGGGGTCTGATGACTGAGGTCACATGACCACTACGGGATGCAGAGTATGCGTGAAATCAGCCAGATGGAGGCTCACTGGTTAACTTGACTTCGGCCCACACCCTCACACAGACATGATGAGCAGACAGACAGTCTTTCAGAAGACCTCCACAGGGGACCCCGCCCCAGGTGACCCCGCCCCAGGTGAACCCGCCCCAGGTGACCCCGCCCCAGTACGGCAACGATACTATCACACAGCCCCGAGCCCCAACCAAGAAGTACGTGACCTTCTACAAGACATGGTGGAGGCTGATGTTATACAGTACAAATTCACCCTAGTTACCTCAATACTCCGGAGCTGCATATAAGTATATTTATTAGACAAACAACAATTGCAATCGGGCTCACCCCCAGCACAAGGCTGAAAGTGAAGCAAGGATGGAAGTTTTGCACAAGGTCCCTTATTACGTCCCGTATTATCACTTCTGGTCTAAACATGCTCTTGTACAAATGCAGACTAAGTGGCACCTATTAATCTAAGTTACACACACGCAGAAACACAGAAAAGCCGTGTTCCTGCTTTCATAAGCACATGATTCATACAAGGAATATATTAATACAAGGCACTTGATTCATATATTCTTAAGTCATTAACAGTGCTTGGAAATGATCTCCATCAATAAGAGTGCAGGTCCATGGGCTTCCTTGGTTGATTTAGTAAAAAGAAAAAGAGGTTCATAGCTGTGACCTCAGGGCCTTCAGGGGTTTTGACTGGCAACCACCATTACATTTACATTTAGTCATTTAGCAGACGCTTTTATCCAAAGCGACTTACAAGGATGTATACACATTTTACATTTACACTGATGGCAGACTGCACATCAGGAGCAATTAGGGGTTCAGTGTCTTGCTCAAGGACGCTTTGACAGGGAATCAAACTAGCAACCTTCTGATTACCTTCTGATTACAAAACGACTTCTCTACCTCATGTACCACTGTCGCCCCACCATAGTTTCATAAAAGATTGAGCTGAATTTGCCATGATGGCCTTGATGGCCAGTCTAAGAAGAGTACATGCCGTGGACCGCCCCTGGGGGAACTGGGGCCGACATGTACACCTTAAAGCCCCATTAAGAGAGGAAGGCCACTCTACCATAACAACCACTCTAACAGACAATGATCAGTCCACTTCTACAACCTATTGTCAGCTCTCCCAACCAGCCGGTCCAACTGGGCCCAGGCAGGACAATGGGTAGTCCTTCGATCAGCAGGCACTACACAATCATCATCATCATCATCATCATCATCATCATCATCTTCATCATCATCTTCATCATCATCATCATCATCATCATCACTACACAATCATCATCATCATCATCATCATCATCATCATCATCACTACACAATCATCATCATCTTCATCATCATCATCATCATCATCACTACACAATCATCATCATCACCATCATCATCATCATCATCACCATCATCATCATCATCATCATCATCATCACCATCATCATCACACACCAACATGTCCTTCATCATCATCATCATCATCATCACTACACAATCATCATCATCTTCATCATCATCATCATCACTACACAATCATCATCATCATCATCATCATCTTCATCATCATCATCATCACTACACAATCATCATCATCACCATCATCATCATCATCATCATCATCATCACACACCAACATGTCCTTCATCATCATCATCATCATCACCATTTGATTGAGCCAGACCGACATGTTGACACGGCTCAGTACAGAAGGTTACAACAAGTGTGCAATTTCATATAAATATTTGTAGTTAATAATAAACTCACTTTTCTTCTTACATATTGCTGTGTGAAATGTCACAAAGAAGCAGAACTTACCCTGGTTAAATTAACACGTGGAAATGAATGAAACAGAGCTTTTGAAAGCTGAACTTAATGTCTGGGTTAATCTTGGTGTGAACATCTTCAACCCGTGTCCTACGATCCATACTTATGATCCATACTTATGATCCATACTTTTGCAGATTTTAAGGAATCTGTAAGGAGTTGGCAAACTTTCTGGCACCACTGTAGCTGCAGGCAGTAATGAGGGATAACATAAACATGACCTATGACCTCTAATCCACCATATGCATCCATTCAATGCACTGTGGATAGAATAATATGTTGTTTTGAGAGTACAAAACTCCTTATGGGCATATAGCACTACCTGTTGAGCTGTAGCTACTCAGTGTTGACAGAACCGCTTTGGAACAGCTGGGCAATGAAACAACATGTTAACTAGAAGATCTTTCTGGAAATGAAACAACATGTTTACTAGAAGATCTCTCTGGAAATGTAACAACATGAAAATGAAATAACATGTGTATTAGAACATCTCTCTGGAAATGAAACAACATGGAAATGAAACAACATGTTTATTAGAACATCTCTCTGGAAATGAAACAACATGTTTATTAGAACATCTCTCTGGAAATGAAACAACATGTTTACTAGAACAGTTTCCCCTGCCGCGGAGCTCCATCCAGTGGGCCGCGAAAATGTTTCAGGTTTTTTTTTTTTTTTTTAGCAGCAGCATCAGTCAAACAGCTACTACAATAACAGCACCAACTAGCCCTGCCTGCTTTGCTTCTACAAACGGTGAGCCATCATGTACTACCACAGCTGCCCATATCCGGGACACTGACACCTGCACTGACGACGCGCATGCTACTGCCATGGTCATCATCACTCAAGGAATGAATCAAATGTAACAAGTTCCACTACTATTACACTGCACTCAAAACCTCATAATTCGAATAATTTACAACTGTTTAGTTGTTAAAGTCATCTATTCACAATAAATGTCAGTTTCACATAACATTAAGTGTGTGTGTGTGTGTGTCTGGGTGGGTGTGGGGTTGGTGCGTTGGTGGATTTCTTTTTTTGGGGGTAGCCCAGGGCCTCCAATTTGCTAAAACTGACCCTGACTACTGCCCAGGAATGCTCGGTTCTATTTATGTTGATAATAGATTGCAGCCACAGATTTAAATCATTATTTCAATTATTTAAATCAGGGGTCTTCAACCGGGGGTCCGCGGAGGTACTGCAGGGGGTCCGCCAAATTATTTCATCTGAAGCATTTTTCCCTCTTCCAAAAATTTAAAACGTCCAATAGGCTACATAAACATAAACAGATCGTAACAATTGCTTTCTATTCATGAGTACCAAAGACGTCACTTCCGTGAAGCCTGCCGCCATCTTTGTGTCCAACTCTACCGTTATTCCCATTGTATTTGTACCCAATAGTAGCTAGTTAGTCATATATATTAATATATAGTAATAATATAATAATAATAATAATATAAATATAAATATAATAATGGTATTGTTTTCTATTGATAGGTTCTTAAAATTTAGACTTTTTAAAAGTAGTATTGTCTAATTCTAGTGGTTAGTTAGTTAGCTTTCATAGTTAGCCAGCGAACAGTCATGACTACGAACACAGCACATCTGAATGAAGCAGAAAGACAACGATATTTAGAAAAAACATTGATTATTGGCTGCGATCCATATTTATTATCGGCAACTTTATTTTGTCCCTTAAAGTCTGCGAAACGTCTGCCCCAACTGTCCTTTCCCGACATATATATTTATCTTGTACACAATCCATCCCCATACACCGGAGATAGCCTTAAGGCTTTCAAAAGTACATCAATATGCAGTTGCAGGATGGGTGAACAACACCAAGATATGGCATCTGGAGACAAAAAATATGTATGTCATCACATGACATCTTAGTAATTCAAACAGCGATTATGAACCGATTTATTTTAGTGGTGGTTAAGAGTGCCAATGTGGGCTAGCTAGGTGTAGCTAACGCCTTTAGTGAAGGGCTAAACAGCTCGCTAACTATTAGCACTCTAGCTTGCTCAGGAGAGTTTAGCTCTGATAAGACACAGCAATTATTCACGATTGTATCAACGTGCTGCATTTCACTTAACATGTCAGTCATTCCCAGGCTCTGAACACAAAATCAACATGTCCGTGGATAGTGGTGCAGGAAGATAAAAAGTGTTGACTGCACAATCTGAAGTTAGATGTTGGCTGCCAGTTGTCTCTTCTAATTTGCAGCCAACCATTTATTCCGCCGATCTAAATCTTTTGGTATACAATTAAATTGTTTCTTTGGGTAATTTTCGCGACTATTGTCGCATCCATCAGCACAACATAAGCAGGGCATTTTAACTTTCTGCGGGTTGTGACCGACTATTGTCTGTGTTGTGACCGACACTCAGCTAGACTTTCGGACACAAAGATGGCGGCGCTTAAACACAGTGACGTCACGTGGTACTCATGAATTCGTTTATAAAATAATACATAGGCTACCCATGAATCTTCACGCGATCATTTGATTACCATGGCAACATATGCACTTTTAGCTACATTTAGCCATAGATATATATAAAGGCTTTATATATATCTATGCATTTAGCTATCTGGTGCCAAAACACGTTACCTGCCATAACCATACAATTTAAAAGTTTTGTAATTTCTCGGAACAAAAGCTCCACGTCATACAGCACTGATGGCGGTTCAGATGATCTACCTTCAGAGGATGCCAACATGCCTTAATACCCAAAAACGCAAACTGTAGAAAACACGTAAATATTCAAATAATTATCTGAAGTTTGGCTTCACCTACAAAGAGACCGATGGTGACAAACTACCAGTGTGCGTGGTTTGCTCTCCCGTGCTATCAAACAAAACTATGAAGCCATCAAAGCTGCAACGACACTTAGACTTAGAGACAACCCATGCTCACTTGAAAGAAACAAACATTTAATATTTCCCGTTTAAAATCTTTTGAGGGCCAGCAGACAATCAGCCACAGTTGGCGAGCTAGCTTTAAAACCCTCTTATCAAGTTGCATTACGTGTCGCTCAGACCAAAACGCCATACATAATTGCGGAAAGTTTAATATTGCCAGCAGCTAGTAATATGTGAAAAACGATGTTTGGGAAGGAGGAGTACGTGAAAAAAACTGAAAAGCATCCCTTTGCTTTTTCCCCCTTTCAATTGATGAATTGGCAGCCGATGTGAGGGCACAACTAGTCGCGAAACTCCCGAAAGCAGATTATTTTGCACTACAATTAGATGAATCCAGACATGTCAAACGACCCTCTGTTTTTAGCGTTTGTGTGGTTGTCTACCAAAATGAGATGCAGGAGGAATTTATATTCTGTAAGCAGCTGCATGGACGTACAAAAGAGTCCAGAGACTTTCAAAGTGATCGACAATTTATCCGTGAACATGGTATACCCTGGCCAAAATGTGTCGCGATGTGCACAGACGGTGCAAGAGCCATGTGTGACGCACTGAATGCTTCATAGGGATAATCTTGTTGCCAAAGACATGAGTGATGAATTGTCAAACGTCAGGCCTCTCACTAGGTATGAGATATTTCATCCATACTTAAGCTTCTCAAGCTACTCAATTCTTTGTCCCCCCCTCATTGAATACAGAGTAATGGCTAACTGTAAGGGAGAAAAAAAGTTATGTTCAAACATGTGTAGGGGAGTGTGTTTGTGTGTGTGTGTGTGTGTGTGTGACTGACACTTAGTTCCAGATAAAATATATGGATATCAGGCCTAAATTTGGGGCGGCGGGGGTGGGGGCCCCTGCTCAGTGTCTCTTTCAGCCAAGGGGTCCTTGGGCTGAAAAAGGTTGAAGACCCCTGATTTAAATCATTATATTGACCTATTTGAACCTATTTATTTGAACATTATTTGAACCTATTTGTTTGCATGTCTGAAGCATCACCTATTTTAATTAGGCCTTATAGCTGAGTGGTCTTGTTTGCATGCTTCATCACTTGTTTTGAGTGCATGCTATCTTTTGGGTCTATTCTGGTTTTATTTCCTTGCTTGTTTGCTGTGCACAAATAGGCTTAGGCCTACTGCAATTAAGTTCCTTTGTTTCAAAACTCTTTTGGATAATAAATCCCTTTTTACTGAAAATGATCTGTGCGGTTTTATGTTGTTTTCTGGTGCACAATACAATTTTGATTGCAATATCTAGAGGAAGATTTTCTTGTATTCATTTCTAGGCTCCCACCTGTAGCAGGTGCTGATGTTGCTCTTTGTGACACATAACAATTGCTTAATAAGAATAAGAATTAATAATAATGGAATATAGATTAGCTAAAATAAGTGGGGTGTCTGTTGGGCCCCGACCTGTTACAAATACGAAAAGGTGGGCCTCGGAGTAGAAAAGGTTAGGAACCCCTGTACCAGAAGATCTCTCTGGAAATGAAACAACATCTTTACCAGAAGATCTTTCTGGAAATGAAACAACATCTTTAGATAGATAGAGATAGATGGATACTTTATTAATCCCGAGCGAAATTTAGGTCATCCAGTAGCTTATACACATACACAAATACACGTATACACTTATACACCTCACCGACATACATACATAAATCACATATACATACACATAGGGAGAACATATTCACACAGAGTGTTTCCAGGTACAGGAAAGGGTCTGACCCTATTGTACAGAGTGCAATGATTTTGACAGTGTCGGTGTCCAGGAGGAAAGTGAAAAGTGAAAAGTGATCTTGTGCTGCTGGTGTGGAGAGTGCAAAAAAAATATATAATGTTCTTGTGCTTGTGAGGATGGGTAGTGCAAGATAGTGGTCTTGTGCTTGTGTGTGTGTGTGTGTGTTTGGAAAGTGCAAAGAGCAAAGTGATAGTGCAGAATATGTAGGTGGTAAACTTTACTAGAAGATCTCTGAAAATGAAACAACATCTTTACTAGTAGATCTCTCTGGAAATGAAAAGAGCATTTAGTTGTCAGGCAGATGTAGAATCAAAGTGATAATTGCAACTGCCTAGTACAATGTTTGGATGGAAGAATGGCTTCACTGTTTATTTCTTTTTTTTTCTTGTCAAGGATGTGTTTTTGTTTTTCAAAGATGACATGTTTTTCCTAAAATATTCCCCCCGGAAGATCTGTTTTTCTTTCTAGGGTATCCTGTAGAAATACACCAACACCATTTGTTAATGTCAAAACAACTAAGACTCAGAAATCCTCGGGTCTCTCTCTAATGAGCAAACTATTATATCCAAACAAGTCTTACATGAAAACAAACACAAGGTCGTAAAAAAACCCTCAACAAGAACCTGGCAACACAATTCACATCACAAGAACCTGGCAACATGACATGTTATGGAACATGACGTACCCTTGGGAAAAAAAACATCTTACGTACACGGCATCATGGGGGAAGGAAGCACCGCTGAGATAAAAAAGGGTCGTTACCTGTGTGAAACCAAGCTCTCATAATTAAAGATGATTAATTAACCCGGGCGGGCGGGTGTGTGTGTGTGTGTGTGTGTGTGTGTGTGTGTGTGTGTGTGTGCTATGATTCAAATGTGGAGCTGTCTGTCCAAACAACAGAACAACAAACCCGGCTCATTGAGTAGTTCTCAATGATGCCCAGAGGGGCTTATTTAAATGGCCACTGTCACTCTCAGGCCTTCAGGGGAATTCCTCCTTTCATTATTAAGCAATTCTAACACTTTATTAACAATAGACCACAAACACATCAATGTTTGATTGTAATATACAGTATATTGATTATTATTTGTGCATATTAAATAATCCAGGTAGTTGTAAATATTTCTCTATTGCTTTCATAAGGTTTGTCCATCCCACATTCACTGTGTCCATGGTCCAAGTAAAAGGCCTTATCTAAGGATGTGACCCCAGGTGAACCCAGGTGACCTAAGAACCATTTGTCAGTATTATGAGTGTCCAGGACCAGCACTAATTTAGGGGGGAAATGAGGCAAAAATAGCTCAACTGCCCACAGCTGATTATTCGATGTGCAATACAGCAATGTCTCTGAATATAGTAGCAATTCAGCTTTATGTAGACTACATGTAGCAATTCAGCTTTATGTAGGCTACATGTAGCAATTCAGCTTTATGTAGGCCACATGTAGCAATTCAGCTACATGTAGGCCACATGTAGCAATTCAGCTTAATGTAGGCCACATGTAGCAATTCAGCTTTATGTAGGCCACATGTAGCAATTCAGCTTTATGTAGGCCACATGTAGCAATTCAGCTTTATGTAGGCCACATGTAGCAATTCAGCTTTATGTAGGCCACATGTAGCAATTCAGCTTTATGTAGGCCACATGTAGCAATTCAGCTTAATGTAGGCCACATGTAGCAATTCAGCTTTATGTAGGCCACATGTCTCATAAATCAATTCATTGTAAACCATGTTTCCACATGTAGGGCAATAGTCCAGGCAAAATAGCGTTTTACGATAGACTAATTGTAAAATAATTTTTTTCAGCATAGATCATTTCTATTAGGTGTCCAGAACAACATACTAAAAGTCCTAAGAAATCCTAGTTGAGGAAATATGTTTAATTCTCATCAATCTGAGATGTGTGCTAATAATGTCAGGCAACAATACACCCCAAAAATGTATTTTTTTCCCTTTACTCCTATCAAAATAAAACTTTACACAATGAAAGTACCCATGTACCCAAAAGTAAAACATTTTGTATTACAAGTTTCTTTGAAAATTAATTTGAATATGCACATGAGCTCCACACTTGAATATGAATATGTCCTAATTTGCATAGGCAGAAACACCATTCATTTGTATGACAAATACATCGGCCCAATCTTCATTCAATCATCCTACTGCCAATTTTAATATGCAAATGAGCTATACACTAATCGAATATGCCCAAAATACACCCAAATAGGCTTAATTTTTTCCTTTACTCCTACCACAATAAAACTTTACATAGTAAAAGTATACATGAAAAGTAACTTTTTTTGTATTACAAGTTTCTTTTGAAATTAATTTGAATATGCACATGAGCTCCACACTTGAATATGAATATGTCTCAATTTGCATAGGCAGAAACACCATTCATATGTATGACAAATACATCGGCCCAATCTTCATCCAATCATCCTACTTCCAATGGGTGATGGCAATGCTGCTTTTAGACTGGCCTCTAACCTGAAAACTGCCTGGCTTGGTAGTACCTGCCAGGGGTATGGTGTTTCTGCCTATGCAATTAGGACATATTCAATAAGTGTGACGCTCATGTGCATATTCAAATTCATTTCAAAAGAAACTTGTAATACAAAAAAAAGTTACTTTTCATGTATACTTTTACTATGTTAAGTTTTATTGTGGTAGGAGTAATTTTTGGGGTGTGTTGTTGCCTGACATTATTAGCACACATCTCAGATTGATGAGAATTAAACATATTTCCTCAACTAGGATTTCTTAGGACTTTTAGTATGTTGTTCTGGACACCTCATAGAAATGATCTATGCTGGAAAAAAAAAAAGATTTTACAATTAGTTCTATTTTTGGCTCCAAAATGGGCTACTTTGCCTGGACTATCAGCTTTGTTAGTTGGACTTTTCTGACTTGTTGTGTGTGCCGAGACACTGACACGAACTGCCACAACCAGATGACACGTGCAGACCTCAATTAGAGCGTCACCTCGAGAGCCCTTCAGGGGCGATGCTTGGCAGTAGAACAAAGACCTATACGCTCAACCGTCTGGCTGTGGCACAAACAGGGAACTACTTCAAGTCTTTAGACCACCCCTGTGTTGATCATCAGGCAGCAGCATCAGTGTCAAACTGCTCATCTATAGAGAACATGCGCTCACAGCCATCTGGGTAGGAGGCCGTGGCGTTCAGTCAGGACAGAGAGCACAAGCTCAAGGCACGGAGGGAGGGGACGTCTTCATGGGGCTGTGCACCAGCAGGTCGACGGTGTCACTGGATCCCAGCGCTCATGTTCTGAGCCAGATGGAGGAGCAGAAGGACAGTGAGGATGGGACTCCGACCTGGGACGAGAAGCTCTCCATGGTCCAGAAGCTCTCCGTGGTCCAGGTCATACGAGTCACCGAGGTCTCCGGGGTCCGCAGCAGCGGTGCCTCCAACCCACACGCCAAAGGATATCTGGAGCTGGCCAGCAAGAGTGAGGCTGAGCCCCAGACCTCCAGGGAGGCAGAGGAGGAGGAGGAAGAGGAGGACGACACAGATGGGGACCTGGAGGAACTTCTGAACTTCTCTGACAGTGACGGGAGTCTGACTGAGCTCCTGGAGTGAACGTGCGGAACAGTCTGGGGGGAGTCTGAACGAGGGGGCACACATCAAAGAGGACACTTGCCCCATTTGAAAGAGTGGGATGGAATCCTCACATCAAGCGTACATTACATTAACGTCAGCTGTGAGTGAGTCAGGCTATGTGTATGACTGCAACCTGAACCCAGTGGTAAATATTTCAAGCAAATATGGAACTTGTTTTTTTTTTTACATTTTACTTTATATTAAAGGACATCATTTAAGATCGATTTTCACTCAGACTGCTTCAACTTTTTTGTATTAGACAGTAACATCTCTTTTCTGAATGTTTTGTTTTTTATAACATCAACCTACAAACAGAAAATATGAATAAATACTACTCCCTCAGTAATTTGTAATGTATTACCTTTTTGATGTAGGCGTTAGCACATGAATAGCAAGGTTTAAAGGCAAGATGCAATCTACTGTTCCTTGTTTTAGTCAAACAGGCAACCCCCATTTTTTTTTACCATGACGTAGCATCTCGTTCAAGCACATCCTATGGCTCATTAAGAGTGACAGAATCTCATCTCTCTTCTCGTATCTGCTCCGATTCCAAACCAAACGTCACTGGCAGTTGATGCCCTCTTAGACTCACTTCTAGGTGTGAGGACGTCCTCTGACCAGGGAAAGTCTTGCCCAGACACAACCATTAAATAACTATAGAACAGTTCATCAGATTTCTTCTAAACTAGACTTCACACACATTTTAAAACGTGTGCTGTTCAAAGCTGCATTAACAATTGATGCAAATAAGCAAATCATGTTTGTCACAGAAACCGCCATGTTGTTGCAATTTTGCACAGCTATTTCTCAGAGAAAAGATTATTATAAAAGCTACACAACTAACCTCTTGAGATGTGTTCCTATTTAAAGTTAGGTGTTTATCATTTCGCTTACAGCTATTAATGAATAGAAATAAAATATTTTAAATAAAAAAATGGAGGTAAAATGACTTATTCACATGTACATTGAAAAACAATGACTTCACAAAACTCAAGATAAGATTTGATTACCAAACACAGTTTGTAAACAAGCTTATGACGTAAAGCATTGGGCGAGACCAAAAAAAATATTTAAACATTTTATTACAAAAGATTGCTATGGAATTGTCACTCGTCTCTTTTAACCCTTCTGTATATAATTACTTAACACCACCATAGAACATTAAACTACCACTCCATACATACATAATTCCACATCCTGTCCTGCATGTCAGCGGTACCTTGACACTCTTAAAGGCCACTCGGGGGCTGGATGCATTCTTTCACAATTGCCATGAACTTAAAAGTGTAGAAAGGAGAACGAATGATCTGTATATTCTGGGAGGCCAGTCTTGCAGACCTAGGCCTACAGCTGTTTGTGCACATTTAAATATATATTCATTGCATGTTCCTGGAAAAACAAGACCTCTGATGCCAATATTCTACATGTATGATGACCTCTGATGACCTGGAAGTATATCAACTTGACTAGAGGAAGCGGTTCAGGCTTTGGTAACCTAAAAACCATCATCAACGGAATAATCCATTCAAGCCATTTCAGCCCAAAGTTCAGACTGGCATTTAGGTATTATTAATATTCCATACATCTCCTACTTGAACAAGGACAAGACCTCCTACTCCCTTCATGTGTATGCACGTCTTGAACGCTTGCTAGGGCTGAAAATCATCCTAAAACATGTGAGCGGGTCACGTCGACCCTGTGACTCATAGTCATAGTGAGGAACATTAAAACAGAGGAAATGATCAGATGAACATTTAACTTCTACAAGACATCTACACAAGTTCACAGATGGTTGCCAATGAGTTCGGGGGAAGAACAAAAGTATAATAATAATAATAATAATAATTGGAGCTATTGACTTACAAAGAGGGATGCAGAAAGGAGAGAGGGGTTTAACAGACTGATGATATATATATACGGTCAGTTTTACTGCAAAAACACAGTATGTGAGAATGGCTTTAAATGCAATCGAACGCTCAGGATAAGTGTCTCCTCCAGGATCCTAAGCCTTTCAGTCCTTTAGTCTCCAACACAAGTGATCAAGTGCCTCTAGACTCTACTGCTGTCCCTCCTTCTTCTCTTCTCCGCCCGCACTGGAGCCGCCGCTGGAGGAGCCGCTGGAGGAGCCGCCGCTGCCACCGCTTCCACCGCTGCCACCCTCTCTTTCTGCCGCCATCTGAGGGAGGGAGAGAATGGGACACAGGACAGAGAGAGTCAGTACCGCTTTAACTCCACACAGCACAGAGAGTCAGTACCGCTTTAACTCCACACAGCACAGAGAGTCAGTACAGGACAGAGAGTCAGTACCGCTTTAACTCCACACAGCACAGAGAGTCAGTACCGCTTTAACTCCACACAGCACAGAGAGTCAGTACAGGACAGAGAGTCAGTACCGCTTTAACTCCACACAGCACAGAGAGTCAGTACAGCTTTAACTCCGCACAGCTTTAACTCCGCACAGGACAGAGAGTCAGTACCGCTTTAACTCCACTCCGCTTTAACTCCACACATCTGAGTTCTATTGCAGTCTATTCGCACAAGTACCACTTAACGTCCATTTCTTAACGAATGCAGCAGTGAAGAGTGGTGGTCTAAAGCTTGCAAGGTAGAAGGCACACCACCAACAACAGTATAGTGGGCTCTGATCAAACTTGCTAGGAAGCTAAGTGGAGTTTTGTGGTGATATAGTTTGAAAGCTTTTCCTACATTTTTAGGGGTGCTCCATATCCCTTAGACCACCGATCATGTGTCCTTCACACAACCATAAACCATCAAAATGAATTTGTAGATGATGTCAAAATTAGTTTCCTATAAAAACATAACTCAAAAAGTGGCAAAATGCTGCAGTGTTGCTTTAAGGTCTTTTAATGGTTGAAGACCAACTGGGCTTGAGAGAGTACTCTGAGGCTGATCCCACTAAAGAACACACACTACCAGATGCATACGGATAACAAAGCTGGCAGAATCCTCTATTTCACTACCGATTGTTACTGACCAAAATAAGGTTTTTACCTTCTTGTAATATTAAAGAAATTTTAAATATTAAAGTTTTTAGATTAGATTCAACTTTATTGTCATTGCACAGAGTAAAAGTACTGAGGCAACGAAATGCAGTTTCTCTTTACCTTCTTGTAATATTAAAGACATTTAAAATATTAAAGTTTTACCTTCTTGTAATATATATATTTAAATATTAAAGTTGTACCTTCTTGTAATAGTAAAGACATTTAAAATATTAAAGTTTTACCTTCTTGTAATATTAAAGAAATTTAAAATATTAAAGTTTTACCTTCTTGTAATATTAAAGAAATTTAAAATATTAAAGTGTTACCTTCTTGTAATATTAAAGAAATTAAAAATATTAAAGTTTGACCTTCTTGTAATATATATATTTAAATATTAAAGTTTTTACCTTCTTGTAATATTAAAGAAATGTAAAATATTAAAGTTTGACCTTCTTGTAATATTAAAGATATTTAAAATATTAAAGTTGTACCTTCTTGTAATATATATATTTAAATATTAAAGTTTTACCTTCTTGTAATATTAAAGATATTTAAAATATTAAAGTTGTACCTTCTTGTAAGCCATTTCGAACAGCTTGAGTGAGGCCTGCTGAAGGGTGTTTGCCGCCTGTTTGATGTTCTCGCCCGTCTCCGTGTCCTTTTGCGACAAGAGGTCTCGCACTTTCACGATCTCTTCCTTCAACTTGTTGCACTAGAACAAAAACAAGCAAACAAGTGTTACTGATTTTTTAAACGGCTTTCCTCCACAGTTTCACCTCACGTCTCCAACTCAAAACGTCCAGGATTCAGTCATAATTGAATTGAATTAAATTAAATTAAATAGTTTGAAGTAGCTCTTGTTGGCTCATCAACAGCTTTCAAAGCTTACCTCATCAGCGGGAAGCTGGTCTTTGAACTCCTCCATCTTGGACTCTGTGTCGTGGACAATCCCCTCAGCCATGTTGACAGCTTCGACGCGATCCTGCAGGACACAGCCGTTAGTGCACCGGAAACAGCAGTACAGCCAAGAACACCAACACACACCAACACACAAACACCAACACACCAACACACACCAACACATGAACACACACCAACACATGAACACACACCAACACATGAACACACACCAACACACAAACACCAACACACCAACACACACCAACACCCACACACACCAACACCCACACACACACACCAACACCCACACACACACACACACCAACACACGAACACACACCAACACCTGAACTCACACCAACACAGGAACACACACCCAACACCGGAACACACACCCAACACCTGAACACACACCCACACGGGAACACACACCCAACACCCAACACACAAACTCACACCAACACCTGAACACACACCAACACACACCAACACGTGAACACAAACATTACCTTCCTCCTCCTGTCCTCCTCTGCATATTTCTCAGCATTCTTGACCATGTTCTCAATGTCGTCTTTGCTCAAACCACCAGACGACTGGATAACAACTGGAGGGGCACAAAGTACAGATTTAAACACAGGCCTTTAAGTGAGGGTTGTCTCCTTCATGCAAAGAGGTTATGCACAGGCCTTTAAGGGTGGTCTCCTTCATGCAAAGAGGTTATGCACAGGCCTTTAAGGGTGGTCTCCTTCATGCAAAGAGGTTATGCACAGGCCTTTAAGGGTGGTCTCCTTCATGCAAAGAGGTTATGCACAGGCCTTTAAGGCTGGTCTCTCCCTCATGCAAACAAGTTATAGACAGGCCCTTAAGTGAGGGTTGTCGCTCACTCATGCTTACGTGTTATGTACAGGCCTTTAAGTGAGGGTGTTCTCTCCCTCATGCAAATAGGTTATGCACAGGCCTTTAAGGGTGGTCTCTCCCTCGTGCATGCTTACGTGTTCTGTCCAGGCCTTTAACTTACTCTGCTGTTCGCGTCCAGTGCCCTTGTCTTTAGCCGAGACGTGGACAATACCGTTGGCGTCAATGTCGAATGTGACCTCGATTTGGGGCACTCCTCGGGGAGCCGGGGGAATTCCCACCTGTGAGGACGAGAGGAACTTCATTAGTAAATCAACTCCCCATTTGGACCCAACTAAACTAAATGAACCAAGATCTCTCTCTCTTACCAAGGTGAACTGGCCAAGGATTTTGTTGTCTGCAGCCATCTCTCTCTCGCCCTGGCAACACTTGATCTCCACCTGTGTCTGGCCATCAGCAGCTGTAGAGAACACCTGTGTGGGGGGGGGGGTCACATGAACATGTGAAGAAATGTACACAGACAGAAGATGAACAGCAGTTTCATAACATTACACAAACTCCTTGACCTTGAAAGACAAGGACAAGCAAAAGGAGGAAGTCTTAAACTTCCACCACTGCAGAGAGCTGGAGTGTGTTCAGACCACTCTACACACACACACACACACACACACACACACACACACACACAGTCAGAGGTCCCTACCTGACTCTTTTTAGTGGGGATGGTGGTGTTGCGGTTGATCAGCTTGGTGAAAACCCCCCCGAGCGTCTCGATGCCGAGCGAAAGGGGCGTGACATCCAGCAGCAGCACATCGGTGACGTCACCGGCCAGGACTCCGCCTTGAATGGCTGCTCCGATCGCCACCGCCTCGTCAGGGTTGACCGACTTGCTTGGTGCGCGGCCAAAGACATCTTGGACAGTCTGCTGGACCTGCGGAAGGATTAAAGGGGGTTGGAATCAGCGACAGCTTTATATAAAGGAGACGGATAAAACCAAAGCATCTGAGCAGCACATGTCTGGGGTCAACCAGCAGAGTAACACATCAGTCATCTTCACACATTTGTTGTGACATCCTGGCATCACAGAAAAAAAAAACACTGCAAAAAAGGGAAAATTCCACCCAACTTTAATTTTTTTTTTTATGTAAGTAACAAAGTCTTGACAAAACTGTAAGAGCTGGGCATAAGAATACCAAGAGCCAAGAGCTCCAGCCTATCAGAACTGTACAAGACCTTTTCGCCAGGACAGGACAAACTAATCACTTTTTGAAAAGGATGAAGTCAGGGAAAATGGTTTGTACTCTCCAGGCATACTTGTGATCACACTCATCACTTGGCTGCCCTCTAGTGGCAAGAGTTGGGAATTACATTAGATGTACCCATTAACCCCCAGTGAAATGTTGGGATATGTACATCCCTTTCACAGCACCAGCAGGACAGTGAGAACACACACCCCTTCATTAGTGGTTCTGTTCACGTGCTAATGACAGACATCACCTCTGGCTTTAAGGGGGGAGAGAGACCACGGGGGAGTAAGCCCACTGTAAACTACATTTACATTTACATGTGCAGGTCTAAAGTGTACGCTGCAAATAGGGTGGAGATTTCTGCTAAATATTTGTCTTCTCTTCTCAAAGGCATGAAGTGTGAAATGTCCTCAAAGAACAATTATGATACCAATGCTGGGATTTACACTACCATTCAAAAGTTCAAATATCCTTGTTTTTTATGTTTTTGACGTCACATTCTCTTCAGTTCTAATTACTCTGTCTACACACGTTACACTTCACACATTACAAAAGATATTTTCATCTCAACATCCCATAACATTTTTTTTTTTTTTTAATGAATCATTTATCTTTTACTTTACCAATTTTCCTTTTTCCAAATAAAAGTAAAATATCAGATTCAGGTGGGCTTAATAGGAACATCTAACCTATACCTCAACCAGCTGCTTGGATTTACCAGTTTCACAGGAAAGATGTATGAGTATTTAGCATAAAACCACAGCGTTCCCAATTCCCCATGTCAGCTTGTATCGTATGAACACGGCACAGAATGCATACTAAACGTGTAAATATAAGTCAAGTAGGAGGGCACTGTGGCGCAACCAGTAGCCCCGACCACATTCGGGTTTGATGCCCATGGAGGACACAGGTTCGATTCCGGCCTGATGTAATTTCTCCTGTCCACTCCCCGCCTCTTCTCCCTCTCATTTCCTGTCCCACTCTTCACTAAGACTATCGATAAATAAATCTTAAAAAAGTAAGTCAAGTAAACAGTGCATCTTTGTTGCCCTCACCTTTGGCATCCGGGTCATTCCGCCGACCAGGAGCACCTCGCCGATGTCACTCTTGGACACTTCCCCGTCCTGCATGGCCTTCTGGCAGGGGGCCACGGTGCGGCGGATCAGATCGGACACGATGCCCTCGAACTGGGAGCGTGTCAGCTTCATGTTCAGATGCTTGGGGCCAGAGGCATCCATGGTCAGGTAGGGCAGGTTGATATCAGTCTGATGGGAGAGGAGATCAACGTTTAAGTGTGTGTCAGGTTGATCACTGTTTAAGTGTGGGAGAGGAGATCACTGTTTAAGTGTGGGAGAGGAGATCACTGTTTAAGTGTGGGGCAGGTTGATATCAGTCTGATGGGAGAGGAGATCAACGTTTAAGTGTGTGTCAGGTTGATCACTGTTTAAGTGTGGGAGAGAGATCACTGTTTAAGTGTGGGGCAGGTTGATATATCAGTCTGATGGAGGAGATCACTGTTTAAGTGCGGGTCAGGTTGATATATCAGTCTGATGGAGGAGATCACTGTTTAAGTGCGGGTCAGGTTGATATATCAGTCTGATGGAGGAGATCACTGTTTTAGTGCGGGTCAGGTTGATATATCAGTCTGATGGAGATCAACGTTTTAGTGTGGGTCAGGTTGATATATCAGTCTGATGGAGGAGATCAACGTTTTAGTGTGGGTCAGGTTGATATATCAGTCTGATAGAAGAGGAGATCAACGTTTTAGCGTGTTGACATTTTAAAACACACATTCTGTTAACTAGTCTAACGACAGACATGTACAAGTATCTTAATTTAGATTCAAACAAGCACAGGTAAATGTGTGTGCGCGCAGACACCCACACACTAAACACACACTAACACTAACCCTAGGTGTACTGACCTGTAGAAGATGAGCACTCACACTAACACTAACCGTACTCACCTGTAGAAGAAGAGAGCTCACACACACACACACAACCTAGGTGTACTCACCTGTAGAGAAGATGAGAGCTCACACTCACACTAACCCTAGGTGAACTCACCTGAAGAGAAGACGAGAGCTCACACACACTAACCCCAGGTGTACCTCACCTGAAGAGGATGAGCGCTCACACTCACCCTAGGTGTTCTTACCTGTAGCGAGGATGAGAGCTCACACTTGGCCTTCTCCGCTGCCTCCCTCACTCGCTGCAGCGCCATGGTGTCCTTCAGCAGATCCACACCCGACTGGAAGAGAGCAACATTCCTCTTTAGTACGAGTAGCACTGGGCACACAGTCTAGTCATTAAGTACTAATAGCACTGGACACACAGTCTCTGGTCATTAAGTACTAATAGCACTGGACACACAGTCTAGTCATTAAGTACTAATAGCACTGGACACACAGTCTCTGGTCATTAAGTACTAATAGCACTGGACACACAGTCTGTGGTCATTTAATACTAATAGCACTGGACACACAGTCTGTGGTCATTTAATACTAATAGCACTGGACACACAGTCTAGTCATTAAGTACTAATAGCACTGGACACACAGTCTAGTCATTAAGTACTAATAGCACTGGACACACAGTCTGTGTTCATTTAATACTAATAGCACTGGACACACAGTCTGTGTTCATTTAATACTAATAGCACTGGACACACAGTCTGTGTTCATTTAATACTAATAGCACTGGACACACAGTCTAGTCATTAAGTACTAATAGCACTGGACACACAGTCTAGTCATTAAGTACTAATAGCACTGGACACACAGTCTGTGTTCATTTAATACTAATAGCACTGGACACACAGTCTGTGTTCATTTAATACTAATAGCACCGGACACACAGTCTGTGTTCATTTAATACTAATAGCACTGGAAACACACACACAGTCTGTGGTCATTTAATACTAGTAGCACTGGACACACAGTCTGGTCATTCAGTACTAGTAGCACTGGACACACAGTCTGTGGTCATTTCCCAATCCCACTCCCCATCTCTCTCCGGCTCATTTTCTGTCTGCCTTCACTATCCTGTCTGATTAAAGGCTAAAAAAAGTCACTCGTGGACAGAGGCCACTTTCTGCCTGAATAAGTCCCCAAATTTGCATATTTTTTGTGAGTGATGCTTTTTTTTTACTTTTCACCTCATTTTTATATCACTCTAAAAAAGGAAATCCTTGAACACTTATCATGTGTTAAATATGTGTGGGATTCACTGATGCACTCAGCTTTTTTTCTATTTTCAATATAATAAATCATCAGTTATCAGCAGATGCTTTTGTCCAAAGTGACTTTCAAAACATTGGAGAAAAAAATCAGTAAAAACAACAATCCGAAAATTAAACATAATGCAAGTAAATTCACCAATTAAACCATATTAAGCATCATTGAGAACTATGAAGAGTGAAATAGCAGAGTACAAAACTAGTACGAAAAACATAGAAAAATAGAAGACTGTGGCACCAACCTCTCTCTTGAACTCCTTCACGATGTGCGTGAGAAGGTGCTGGTCGAAGTCCTCGCCCCCCAGGAATGTGTCTCCATTGGTGGACTTCACCTCAAAGACGCCCTTCTGGATCTCCAGCACAGAGATGTCGAAGGTGCCGCCTCCCAGATCATACACTACAATGCTGCAATGAGGGAAGAATGACAAGCCTTTACATACGTACCAATCAAAATAATATTACATTAAAACACTACTTGTTAGTTACACTTCTGCATTTCTAATGCGCTTGTTAGTTATTCCACTGTCATTCAATAGTTACATTTCTAATGCGCTCGTTAGTTATTCCACTGTCATTCAATAGTTACATTTCTAATGCGTTTGTTAGTTATTCCACTGTAATTCAATAGTTACATTTCTAATGCGCTCGTTAGTTATAGTTATTCCACTGTCATTCAATAGTTACATTTCTAATGCTCTTGTTAGTTATTCCACTGTCATTCAATAGTTACATTTCTAATGCTCTTGTTAGTTATTCCACTGTCATTCAATAGTTACATTTCTAATGCGCTCGTTAGTTATTCCACTGTCATTCAATAGTTACATTTTGTCCTCGGTCTTCTCCAGGCCGTAGGCGAGGGCGGCAGCGGTTGGCTCGTTGATGACGCGCAGGACATTCAGGCCTGCAATCTGCCCAGCATCCTTTGTAGCCTGGAGAAAAGGAGTCATGACTTCTAACTTGTGTCAACACCCATTAGTGGCCAACACCCATTAGTGGCCAACACCCATTATTGGCCAACAGTAATGCCTACAGAGTTCAAAGTTCAAGTCTTGGCCACTAAAGCTCAGTAGCCATTTTGTATAATATGGCGGCACCTTTGACAATAGTATTTTTATACAAGCGTGGGTTTACAGTCGATTAATACATCGTCATGACATTCTTACAGCGCTCAGATTATTGTTACAGAGTTTGTGCCCAATATATCAAACTATAATATATATTAACATATAATAAACATAAACATATATCCACCTATAGTACCTTGGGATCAACATTTACTAAATAGGCAAAATATCAAAATGTTAAGTCTTGTCAGACTTCCCCAAAAGGGCCATGCCCTGTACTCCCAAGGCTTAAAGGACTCGGCGGCTTGAGTCTTACCTGTCTCTGGGAGTCGTTGAAGTAGGCTGGGACGGTGATCACGGCGTTTTTCACGTTGTGTCCCAGGTAGTTCTCTGAAACAAGCCCAAGCCCATGAATGAATAACGATGTCTGTAACATTTTATGTAACAAAGCGTAGCTGCACTGGTTAGCGGCCAGTCTGTTAAACAATCCATATGCTAAGTTTATTAATAGATTAGATCCCGTCCTAACTGGCACTTCGACTAGTGCGTAACTTGCAATTACAGCAGTTACATTTCTGCACTTCGTTTTCTTTTTTCTTTCATTTTGTTATATTTCTTATGTAAAGTAGTATTTATTGTTACACCAGGTTCTATTGCTCTTAGCTTGACTGTTCTCTCCCTTGTACGTGGCTTTGGACAAAAGCGTCTGCTAAATGACTACATGTAAATGTAGATTAACATGACATCACGAACGTAGCCGATAACACGCGCATGCCGCCATTATATCCTGTTATGGAACGAAGGAATAGTGAATAAAAGTGTCACCTGCGGTTTCCTTCATCTTCATCAGCACGAAGGCGCCACCTTGACTTGGCGAGTACAGTTTCCCATGAGCCTCCACCCAAGCGTCACCGTTGGAGGCACGGACAATCTTGTACGGGACATTTTTCCTGTGGACATAAAAAGCTGTCTAATTATATACTCATTATATACTAATATACTCAAAATCCATCTGCTTTTATACTCATTATATACTTATGTACTCAAAATCCATCTGCTTATATACTCATTATATTCTTATTATATACTACACTCAAAAGCCATCTGCTTATATACTCATTATATACTTATGTACTCATATTCTTATTATATACTACACACTCAAAAGCCGTCTGCTTATATACTCATTATATACTTATATACTCAAATTCCGACTGCTTATATAACACACCAACACCAGAAGCCAAACAAGCGCGTCAACTTACAAGGTTGAGAAGGCTAATATTACAAGGTTTTACAAAAATATGCCAAGTTATTAAGCAAGAGATTGACGAAGACTGATCAAATGTTTTGGCATGAGATGAATTTATTTGGATTTGATTATGAATGGTTTTAATTGCCCATAGGTAACTATTTAGTTGAACAAGCCAAATGAAACTTTAGCGCAAACCAGATTTCAAGGTTTGAGCTTAAGCCTTTCTTGAGATATTGAAATATCAGTTGCAGCGCCCTCACAAACTAAATTCTCAAAAACATTTGGCAGATGTGGTCACGTTGCAGCTTGTCAAACTTTGTGAACTTTGAACCTTTACATCTCAAAGACATTTGCATTGCATTGAATTTTAAAATGCTGTAACATATTTCACCCATCCTTCTACACGTTTCAAACCTTTTTTAACTTGGATATTTAGACATTCAAACACACATAAATGAAATGGATATTTAGACATTCAAACACACATAAAGGATATTTAGACATTCAAACACACATAAATTAAATGGATATTTAGACATTCAAACACACATAAAGGATATTTAGACATTCAAACACACATAAAGGATATTTAGACATTCAAACACACATAAATGAAATGGATATTTAGACATCCAAACACACATAAATTAAATGAGGAACTCACAGGTCCTTCTGCACTTCTGCGTCATCGAAGCGGCGCCCTATGAGACGTTTAGTGGCATACATGGTGTTGTTGGGGTTGGTGACGGCCTGGCGCTTGGCCGGCATGCCCACGAGCCTCTCTCCATCAGCGGTAAAAGCCACGACGGACGGTGTGGTTCTGGCTCCCTCCGAGTTCTCCAGGACCTGAGACACATTCAAACAGGAGGTGGAGAAATCGGAGTGAAATTGTGTTGCATCATAATGCTCATGCTTATGTGTCCATCCCAGAAGACAGACCAACCTGTTGCCCCCCTCTCCTTGAGAAATGGGTAGAAATAATGTCAATGAGGCAGGCCATCATAACAATAAAATAAAAAGTCCATTAACTTTGTGACTATAACTGCAGTTACATGGCACTGGCTAATATACCACTGTTCACAAGCATTCATACTTGGATGTAGTCAAAAATTACAATGAATATCATACACAAACTGCAAAAAGTGTGCAACTTTCAGAGCTTAACCCCTTTAAAAAAGCCCTCGATGAGGGGCATCCCAATTCAGATAGCAGAGACGGTTAGCGCCCACGTGGTTTGAGTCACTCATCATTTAACACTAATAGGTCATGAGTCCAGTCTGCTCATAATTACTAGCACATTTGATTTAATAGGATTGAAGATTGTTAGAGTAATGTGGACAGCCTACTGCTAATGGTCGGGGTATGTATATGGTAGACAGGGAATCTTTTCATTATTCACAAATTTACATGAGTTGAAAAAACTGAAGTAAACACAACAATGATCTCACCTTTGCCTGTTTCCCCTCCATAACGGCCACACATGAGTTAGTGGTGCCGAGGTCAATCCCAATCACGGATCCTTTAATTGCCTCTGATCTGCTCAGTAAAGAGTGCATTGAACATAAATATGTTGTTAAAATGTATTAATATATATCAACAACATGTCAAATAAAACTAGTAAAAATGTACTTTACAACTCACGCATAGTCTCTTCTGATCAAGACTCTCATCGCATCTTGCCTCAATCCATTGGAGCAAGCCTGAAAGCAATAATTTTGGTACATAAGCGGATTGTTGTAAAGAGGGAGGGAATCATTATTTTATTTAAAAACTGAGAGAAACGGGATTCCTGGAGTCAAAATGACTGGCTAGGTAGCTTTGGTAACAAGTTAAATACATTAGATTTTTCGGGTTAAGGAACAGTCTGCTAGAGGGGGATGGACGAGTGCCGTGTTCAGGGACACCTGACGAAGGTCACGGGCAGAGACATCGCTGTCGCACATGTAACAAACGAATGAATGAACCAGTTGCCATATCTGAAAATGGCACAGCACATACCGCTGTGATCAACCTACAAGTGCAAATGATATACATATTCATTCATAGACTAAAATCGTTACGCAACCATCAACGAATCAAGTCCTCAACATTGGCAATTATTAGCTCAAACTGATGCAGTAGCGTCAGTTAGCTTACCAGCTAATGTTAACTACGGTAGGATAACATATGAACCATTGCAAGACTACGACGACTTCGCTTTGTGGCCTTGAAAAACATCCGTTCGTTATTAAAAGTATTAAAAGCAAACCCAATTAACAAGGTCAATTAAATAAATTACACAACTAGCGTTACGTACCCCAATAACATACTCGACTAAGTTAGCTAACAAGCTAAGACTCAAAGTTAGCATTTGACCGTCATCTACTACTCAAGCCTATCAATGTTACCAACATGAGTGAACTACAGGCCATTATTTGGAGCCGACATAAAACCATACTGAAGTAATCCTACACACAAAGTCCACATAGGCATTACACTGTCCAAGCAACATTCTTCATTTGAAATTAGAGCAGCAAACACGGCTAGCTAGGTGGCTAAAATGGAAGAACATGATTTCAACGTTAGCATGTCATTAGCTAACGTTAATCATGGACAACTTTATCCTTCCATAGCGTATGTCAATATTTTCCGTAAAGGCACAATGTCAACTCTACTCAACTTTAGTTGGTATTAAGATGTTTCAAAACATAACGTTACCTTCTTCACCAAAGAGGACACACCTCTTGTGTTATTCTGGGAGTGAGAGAGATTTCTCGAAGCTGTTCTTGCCAAATTCAACATCTTGATTTAACCTGGCGTTGGGGTTTCAAAAATGGAGTCCGCTATCTGACGTTAATCTCAAAATGAAAAATGAAGTAAGGCTCCTTTGAGACGTAGTCCACGCTTTTATTACTTTTTTTTACCGAAGTAAAATTTCCAAGCAAAATCAAGCACCTGGAAGCTAAGCGACAACCTCAACGACAACCACTGTCAAACTGCAATCCACTAGCCGCTTCGATGCTACTGGGTTCTGGAATTATCTAACACATGTGAGTTGCATAGTCAGGCTGCGTTGCGTAAAGGACCCTCACATAGAGGCTTTTAGAGTGCCTGAAAGAACGTTTCCATTTCACATAATGTCTCCGAGGCTTACTGAAAGATTTTCCATTTGAAAGAAAATACTTTGTAACAATTAAATGTATTTTTTTGATTTAATGGTCAATAAGGCGTAGCCTACGCAGAAACAACATTTTATTGAAACGGGCATGCACAGCGTCTGATACAGGCAGAGGATTCTGAAGGTCAGGTTGTGAAAATGTGTTGTAGGTTACATCAGAACTGCTTTGTAGATGATGAAAGACGGTTGAAATGACGATGCAAAAGTGATTTTAATGTAGTGTCTTAAGTGTATCGGCCCAGTGTGCCCTATGCGTCGACCAACTTATACATTCGAATTTATGTCCTAATAGTGACGTTTTCAATTGGTCTCTGTGCATCCTGTCCAGTAAACGTGAAGCATTTGTCTAGGTGCGCAAAACCTAAGTTACAAGCGCAGCAGTGCTGTAGGTCAAAATAAAGTGTGTAAACTACCATGTGTCTGCGCCGTTAACAAAAAATGCGAAATCCGCCCTACAACTGCAACTGCAATACCACTGATTATTATTGTTATGATTATTATTGTAGCAGACGCGTTTGTCTGAAGGGATTTGCAAAAACATTTCATGTTTTTTAATGAAACAGTTTTTTCAAAGAAGAAGAAGAAGAAGAAATAAAGTATGCCTCAAACCATTTAACTAGACAGATGACGTTTAAGTACGAAGGCTGTGACTGGAACGCACAGCACTATGGATCATTCCACCACCAAGGTACCACACACCAGAAGTGTCTTCTGAGAGAAGGCAACAGATTCATCATCAGATGGGGTGATTGAGAGGGGAAATGGCGCTGAATCATGGCATTTAGATAGCTTGGTGCTGATCCAGTTGGTGTCCTATAGGCTATAGGTGAGAGGAAGGGATTTAAATGTCATTCTCACAGCTACAAGGAGCCCTCTGAATCATCTACATTGGTCTCACGGCACATGCAGGCCTTTCCGTTAAAATTGCATTGCAATGGTTTAGAAATAATAATAATTGAGTGAGATAGGGTCTGATCTTCCGAATATTATAGAGTGAACCGACAAGACCTCAAAACAGAAGCTACGTGCTCAGAGAATTGAGTTGGTTATCAATTAACACCCAAGTTTCATGCAGTTTTACTTTGGGTCAATGAAGATGAACCAAGTTGGATGTTGATATTTGGTGGGATAGCCGGATTGGCTGGGAATATCATTTTGTATATATAGTCTTTCAACACCACCACATAGTAAGATGCGGACAATTCCCCACTTTTTTATTCCAGAATCATTTTCTACACCCTATAATAAAGAGACTTGACCCCTGTATCAAAGGGGTACAATTTGTAGTGTTCTCAGCCTAACACATTTTGCAGTATCAGTGTATGTCAATTTGGCCTATAGAGGTCTAGGTCCTGCGCTTGAAAGATTGAGGATGCCATGCGGACAACAATTCCCCATTTTTTTTAAATTTTATTTCAGAATCATTTAGTTTTCCCAGCTTAACAACTTTTGAAGCATTAGACTATTGGCCATTGGGAATTCAAATCTGTGAGATGTAGTGAGTATTTATTTTTTACTTCATTGTGCAGTGACACACGTGCTTTAGAAGTGAGGTACACTATGTTTTTACTTAATTGTGCAGTGACACAAGTGCCATTAGAAGGGAGGTACACTGTGTTTTTTTCTTTTAAGGTGGGACATTTCTCTCAACAATTTGTGACATTGGTGCAAATGGGGCGATGTGTTAAATATGTTTTTAGAGCATTAAATGTCAAAATGCTTTACTGCTGTATGGATTAAATCAAAGTAAGATCGTTTCGTTCGTGCTGTTATACCGCAGCATTCATGGGCTTTTACTTTTAATTTTTCCCGTCGCCCATCCAGAAATCGAGACCGGAAGCTACCTGCACTGTTTAGGTTAGTTTCACGCTTCTTAATCATGTAGCATAGTGCAAGAGCAGTCGGATTCTCATCAACGCGGCTTCCCTTTCTAAGTGCTTAAGAGGTCTCCTTCACACCTTTCCTTGATCTCATGAGGTTTTCGATCGAGGTCAAGGAAAAGTATTTAAGAAAAGACGTACGACGTATTTTTTCTTTTTTTTACTATCCGACCTCCGTCTGGTCTTTGTATCCCGCCTGCATGAACCACATGACCAAACGCGGAAATGTACAACGCAACGTCTGCTGTAGTTGAAATCATGTGAAGTGCCACGATTCTCACATGGCATGTATTTGGGGAGTGCAATGGAAGATATAATATCCTTAAGTTCAGGGAGCGAAGGAGACTCCGACCTAGAGGTGGTTGGATGTTACAGTGATGATACTAAAGAAGACGCCAGACCATTTCTCAGGGTCGACTGGGTGCCTGTTAAACCGGTGAGTGTCAATAGCCTCACACAAATGATGCACTGTCCATATCAATAACAAACCAACAACCCCATGGGCTTTAACGACACACTTCCAGTTCGATCATTACGCTCTCGTTAGCTTAGTGGCTTCACAATCAAAAGTCAAAAGCTATTGTTGTTAATGTTTACACAGGAGAATATCCACCTGTTGGCATCTCGGCTAACGGAAGTCATTACATGCAGACGGCCACTACATAATTGATATGCCTGTCAAAGTTGTGGTTGTGGGTTGAGACTCGTCAAGTTCGGTTATGTGATGTCATACTAACTTCACGTGAGCAGCACTTAGTTCATGGGCCAAGGAGTTAGCATTGGTTTAGCTGATATTCAGTTAGACATCCACTGTTGGCTCCAGCAAAGCCCTTATACTGTATCTGACTATATCCAGCCTCCACGGTTAGGGTATTTGTGGCAAACACCTGAGTAGTGATGGCTTTAATGTTATAGCTAGCTCTCTAGCTAGCCAGCTTATATTGTCTCACTGTTGATGGTACAAGGTTGGTATCGATAAATACTTAACGTCTTGTTGCTAGGTCGATAAGTAGCTGGCTAGCGATAGCTAACTAGCAAATAGTTCGCCATCACAAGTTTGGTAACATGAAATTATAGTATAGGGAAGTGATTTCTACATCTTATTTATTTTCATTTCCAAATACCATCAGACAAAGACAAGTATGTTTAAGGTTGTGTAAGATATTTAAAAGATATGTGTGTTTATTTCAGGTTTTCATTGACTTGTCAAAACTCAGAAGAAGACGCCCCCAGCGGTGCCAGCTTGGTCCTTATGAAGTTGTGGACTTGAGTCGTGTAGAGGAAAGAGACTCTGAAGCTGTTGTTTGTACTGCACTATCAGTGTCAGATAAAGAGGACGATTCTCTAGATCAACAAGGTGAATGTCAGATTCTCCCTTCCCTTGCAACTGACACAAGCCAAAGTTGTACAGTGGAAAGTTCACAGATAATAGAGCCATCCCAAACGCCTTGTTTGCTTCCTGTTTGTGTAGCCCTGGCAGGAGCAGAGAAAGAGGGAGATGGCCTTCAATTCGAAGGTGAATCTCACGTTCCATTGCCAGCTGCACTGATTTTACCCCAAAATATATCTGTGGGAGATTTGCCCCAGATAGATTTGAACCAGATAGACTTCACAGGGTCCTCTGTTCCTCTGGGAAGTGAGGGGCTGCCTCTGTTGGAAGGGTGTAGTTCACAGAGAGACTCCTTGGAGAGCGTCCCCTCTCCGTTCAGCCTTGATAGCCCCTATCACTGTCCGTCTGAGATCGACCCAGTGTTGTTCTCAGACGAGTCAAACATGCTTGACTTGAAGGAGACCACTTTTACCACAGATTTTTTCGACCACCCGGCAGAGTCCCCTTGCATGCCTTACAGCTCTGCCCACACTGACGCTCAAGGCAACTCTGCCCACACCGACGCTCAAGGCAACTCAGCGTTTGGCACATCTTCATCTGTGGCTGACTTGGGAGCGGTTTGGGAAGAGGATGAGCAGCTAGACCCTTCCTCGTCTTCTGCTGCGTGTCAGTCCGACGTTTCTACTCCGTGTCCTCTCTCGGCGTTACCTGCCGCAGACACTGTGTCCACGTGGACAGAAACCCAGAACAATTGTACCCCAAATTCTCCAGGTAGGCCGGTTTCTGGTGACAGCAGGACCGTCGTTCCGAGTCCAAGCCCCCTCTATAATGTTCCCTGTCCTCAAAGTTTCTGTGTCTCGTACCCTTTACCTGAAAGAGGGTGTCAAGAACAGGAGGGGGAGATACTCGGGACCAATCATAACGGTCATGGTCAAGCTGATAACGGACACGATGACTCTGGCAGTCACGTGATGTCTGGTCTTAGTCCTGGGATGTCTGGACGGGAAATACAGAACCAACAATACATTTCTCATATTCAGCTGAAGAAGTTGAAAAAACAGATGGGGGCGGTTGTTCAAGGCCGGGTGAGATGCACCTTCTATTCAATGTAACCTTTGTAATATTTATTAATTATAATATAATTCAATTGAAACCTTATATTTATTAATTATAATATCATTCAATGTAACCTTATATTTATTAATTAATGTCTGAAAAAGTCTTCACTAAGTGCTCTGTTTTCATTCATAACTAGATTGATGATGAGGAGGAGGAGGACGAAGAGGAGGAGGAAGACTACGGTCCGCCTGAGTTACTGTGCAGACAGAGCCTGAGTCTAGTGTACAGCACGATTGAGGAGAACTACCCCGAGGGAACCCTTCAACTGCTGTCGGATTTTCTGCAACCTCGGTACTACCCCCCACCCGACATCATGGCACACCTCCTCAGGGGGATCCTGATGGACCCTCACTGCCCCGACGTCCTGGCCCTGGAGGCCTACGCTCTGCTGACCAGGATTCAAATGTAAGTCAGCTGCACACACACAGACACACAGACACACAGACACACAGAGTAGGATTCAAATGTAAGTCCGCTGTTTTAAGGTTCTAAACTCTACTGATGAGGATTCAGATTTACAGTACCAGTCAAAAGTTTGGACACACCTTTAATTTTTTTGAGAAGTGTGTGTGTGAGTGATAGGTGAAAATTCACACACTTTTTGAGAAGTGTTTTCTTTACTTTTATTATTTTCTACATTGTAGATTAATACTGAAGACATTTAAACTACGAAAGAACACATATGGAATGATGTACTAAACAAAAAAAAGTGTTATCTACCATGTAGAAAATAATAAAAGTAAAGAAAACACTTCTCAAAAAATGAGAAGGTGTGTCCAAACTTTTGACTGGTACTGTATTTTCATACAGTACAGAAATGAGTGAAAACACACTTGAGAGCTGCATAACTTTATTGCACTTTACCACACACACGTCTCAATAGACATCCACAATGAGGTTACAGAGCTGAAGCAAAAAGCAGAACACTCTGGAAGACTTAAGAGGACTTGAACTGAGAACAAATTCTGCTGTAGGCTTTTGAGCTTGTGGCCACTGATGTCCATCAGGAGACCAATGCTTAGGCAGTCTTCTTAGACATCCACACTTTAAGGTTCTAAACTCTACTGACGAGGAGGATTCAGACGTGAGTCGGCTGCACACACACACACACACACACACACACACACACACACACACACACAGGAGGATTCAGACGTGAGTCGGCTGCTGTTTGAAGGTTCTAAACTGACCAGGAGGATTCAGACGTGAGTCGGCTGCACACACACACACACACACACACACACACACACACACACACACACACACACACACACACACACACACACACACAGGAGGATTCAGACGTGAGTCGGCTGCTGTTTGAAGGTTTAAGGTTCTAAACTGACCAGGAGGATTCAGACGTGAGTCGGCTGCACACACACACACACACACACACACACACACACACACACACACACACACACACACACACACACACACACACACAGGAGGATTCAGACGTGAGTCGGCTGCTGTTTGAAGGTTCTAAACTGACTCTACTGACGCATGGAGTGTGACTAGACTTAGTAATAATAATAATAATTTTGTTTTATTTGTAATGCACTCTTCATTCAAAAGAATCTCAGAGTGCCAACATATTAAAATCTAACTATAATAATACAATAAAATAAAAATGAATTAACATAAGCATAATAGAAAACTTTTTAACATACGATTTAACACAAGGCCAGAAATGCCTTCCTGAAGTCCAGCGTCTGCGTTGCCCTTAGGTGGTCAGGGAGGCTGTTCCATAACTTACTAATACGTGCTATGAATGCTTTCATTAGGGGGGATTCCATTAATCGGCTTAATGTGCAATTTGAAATTGCGAACTAAAGAATTAGTAATGGGAATAAAGAATTAGTAAAGGAAATAAAGAATTAGACATGGAACCACATGAATTTTGAAATTGAAGTGGTTTTTCAGTCGACAAAGCAATATTTGTCAAATTGGAAACACATTTTACAGTTGGTTTGAGATAACAAAACGTTTTTGATCAGAGGGGGTCTCTGAAATCATTGGGGAAAATTATGATAATTATGATACATGGCTGCTGCCAATTAAAGAAAATTAGCTAATAATTATTGTACAATTTGCTGTGATTAATCACGATTAATTGACTGAAGCTGAAAAAAAATCATGACTCTGAAGAGTTGGGTCTTCAAGAGCTTCTTAAAGGTAGAAGAGTGTCTTAAAGGTAGAAGATGACATCACATCAGGGATTTCTGACCATGTGCCCTATGTGAGTTTGCGGTTTTATCAGTGGATCTATTTCCTGTTCTGTTGAAGTGGTCCCAATCATTGCGATGGCTCCAATGACCCTGGTGACCCTGGCGTAGTCAGTTAATGTAAGGCTGTGATGGCTCCAATGACCCTTGACCCCTGGCGTAGTCAGTTAATGTAAGGCTGATGGCTCCAATGACCCTGATGACCCTTGACCCCTGGCGTAGTCAGTTAATGGAAGGCTGTGATGTCTCCAATGACCCTTGACCCCTGCGTAGTCAGTTAATGTAAGGCTGTGATGGCTCCAATGACCCTTGACCCCTGTGTAGTCAGTTCATGTAAGGCTGATGGCTCCAATGACCCTGGCATAGTCAGTTAATTTAAGGCTGAGTTTAACCTGATGGAGATAATTTGCAAACACTGTTAATAACTTAAGAATGTATGAATCATGTGCTTATAAAATGGCTTTTCTGTGTGTGTGTGTGTGTGTGTGTGTGTGTGTGTACCTTAGAATGTTAGGTGCCACTTAGGTCTGCATATGTACAAGAGCATGTTTAGACCAGAAGTGATAAGAAGGGTCAAACTGTGCTTCTTCCAACCTTGCACGGCCTCGGACCTCGGACGTGAGAAATCCACCACGTGGTTATCCCTGCTGAACGCTAAACTTCTGTCTATATAAACCTTGTGCGATGTGTTTATCATTGCTTCACTTTCAGCCTTGTGCTGGGGGTGAGCCGATTGCAATTGTTGTTGTTTGTCTAATAAATATACTTATATACTAGCTCCGGAGTCCTGAGGTAACTAGGGTGAATTTTCACCTATCACTCACACACACACACACACACACACACACACACACACACACACACCACTCAGTTATTCATTATTTAAAACACCTATCAAACCTGTTTCCCAATGCAGGTTCCATCCATCAGATATCTCCACTCTGCCGTGGGACTGGGGTCTGCTGATTGCTGTGATGGACCAGCAGGTGGGGAATCAAGTTTTAGAAAATGTTTTGTTTTTAATCGAAAAATGAAATAAGTCATGTGGACAACACCTGTCTGGATACACATTTCAAAAGCATGTTTTCTGAATGTCTAGTCCCCTTCTCTCTCCACCCCTGCATTGTGTGACTGCGTCTCATGACCCTCATGTCACCTCTCCTCTCTCCTTGTGACTGCGTCTCATGACCCCCATATCCACCTCTTCTCTCTCCTGACCCTCATGTCCACCTCTTCTCTCTTCTCTCTCCTTGTGTTGTGTCTCCTGACGCTCATGTCACCTCTCCTCTCTCCTTGTGACTGCGTCTCATGACCCCCATATCCACCTCTTCTCTCTCCTGACCCTCATGTCCACCTCTTCTCTCTTCTCTCTCCTTGTGTTGTGTCTCCTGACGCTCATGTCACCTCTCCTCTCTCCTTGTGACTGCATCTCATGACCCCTCATGTCCACTAACAGGACGGCACCCGGAGGCTTCGGCTGGAAGTGAGGCGTATGCTCCTGCAATATGTGCTACAAATTCTTGAAGATGACTTTCAGCGGCAGTTATGCCTGCAGAAGCTGCACCTGTCCATCACAAAGGCCCTGCTGTCCTGTGAGCAGCGGTTCACTCATGTCAGGTGAGGGACGGACGACAGCCAGGATCAGAAATGCTTATTTGGACTAGAGCAGGGGTTTTCAACCGGGGGTCCGTGGCCCCCTGGTGGTCCGCGCCGGCATTGCAGGGGGTCCGCGACATGAGCCTATGTTGATCAGTTCACCATTGAATTTTTTTATTTTTATAAATTCGCTTTGAAATTTCAACACATTTCCAGATTACTCTTGAATATCGTGAAAATATCGTGTTATAGGCAGAATATCTGTGCAGGGGGAGGGGGCGTGGCGGCGGCGGTTACAAACACGCACGCGCTGCAGGCACATCAGTGGGCCGCAAATTACTTTCTGGTCAGAATGGTGGTCCCTGGGACAAAACCAGTTGAAAACCCCTGGACTAGAGGTTAACATGTAGTTTGGTAAGGAGTGTACTGCAGCCAGGATCACACATGTTTATTTGGACTAGAGGTTAACATGTCGTTTGGTAAAGAGCGCTCATTTTGGAGCAGGATTTATTGCACGTAGATTAAGAGTATGATGTAGATGTGTGTTTATTATTATTATTATCATTATGATGATGATGATGATTCCAAGCTGCTGCTCAAGGTTTAGGCTACCGGGCGATTTGACATCAAACCTATTTTAATCACTAGCCTATTCTCAGCACTGTGCCTCTTTAAAGAGGAGGCCCATCACCCTTGAAGTGCCTTACTGGTGAACATGTTTCAGGTGCCTTTGAATACTCTTTAAAGATGTTTCAGAATCTCTGACATCCAGAAGGACAATTTGGAGTATTCTTATTGAAATTGCTTGCCACTTACTAACCTCTGAATTCAGTCCGAGCCAATATGTGTGCTTCGTATTTACAGAGCCAGCACTGTCTATGAACTCTAGGATTTGTTTCAGCACTGTTACGACCCGGCTCTTGAGCCGCAACATAAATTAGAGACAGACCACAGAGTTGTATGAAAATAAAGTATTTATTTCTATATCACCTAAATGTAGTGGCTAATATGGTGTGGACAATCAAGCTAATTACGTCCATTCACCACCCAAAGACTGTTTCACTGCCACTGCAAAGCCAGTAGGGGTGTAGAGGGGCATAACAGCACATACACTGAATTAACAGCTAGAGGACTGTAAGGAGCAATACACTTGATACAATCTGACCAAAAGTGCATTGGATTAGAATTGCAGACTGTACCTTTAATGGACAAGACAGACTGCACCTTTAATGGACCAGACAGACTGCACTCCACTGCCATTCAGTCACTTTGTTGCTGGTTTTTCACTAGTGGAGCGTTCATATTATCCATTTTGGTATGTCACTTTCTTTCAGAGAGCTGATTTGCTGGCTTTTTGAAGCGGTATCCATGGCTGTTGGCAGCAAAGACAATAAACACCAAAAAAGAGAGCGG